>NW_015169188.1:106629-160362 GCF_001447785.1 Gekko japonicus | reverse complement strand
CATCTAGCCGCTATCTTTAATTCATTCATCATTTTCTAATCCTCCTCTATCTTTTGATCTGGTGGCCAATAACAAACTCCCAGTGTTAAGCTTCCTTTCGGGCCCACTATTTCAACCCATAGCATTTCCAGAAGCGAATCCAATTCTCTTACCCTCTCAGTCTTACTGGACTGTATACCCTCTCTGACATACAGAGCCACCCCACCTCCAACCCTTCCCCCCCTCCTTCTGATATAATTTATAACCAGGAATTATAACCAGTAGGAATATAACCCACTGATTTTCCTCATCCCACTAAGTTTCTAAAATACCCACAATGTCTATTCCCCCCCCCAACACCAAGCATTCCAACTCCCCCATTTTACCTCAGAGACTTCTAGCATTTGTATATAAACACCTATAACTTCCCATGTATGTTAAGCCTGCAACCTTCCTCCTGCTTCCTCGAGACCGTGTCAGGCAGTCCATATTTTTTGCCACAGTCTCAGTGGGCAATTCTAATCCCTTTCCTTGTAGAAAAGTAACAGCCTCCCCTTCATCTCTTTGAGATGATCCATCCCGAACCAGAGACTTTTCATCTCCTGTCGGCTTTCTCCCAGTATTCAGTTTAAAAACTGCTCTGCCACCTTTCTGATTTTAAGCGCCAGCAGCTTGGTTCCTTCTTAGGACAAGTGGAGACTGTCTCTTTTATATAGCTCCCTCTTGTTCCAAAAAGCATCCCAGTGCCTAACAAACTCGAACCCTTCCCCCCTACACCATCGTCTCATCCATGCACTGAGACTCCTGATATGTGCCTGTCTCTTCGGCCCTGCACGTGGAACAGGTAGCACTTCTGAGAAGGCTACCTTGGAGGTTCTGGCCTTGAGTTTCCTGCCTAGCAGCCTACATTTTTCCTCTAGGACCTCACGACTGCATTTCCCCACATCATTGTGGCCAACATGTACCATGACCACTGGCTCCTCCCCAGCACTATCTACCAGCCTATCTAGAACATGCGTAATGTCCGCTACCTTCGAACCAGGCAGGCAAGTCACTATACGGTCAGTACGCGGGTTCGCCACCCAACTGTCTACGTGCCTAAGGATCAAATCACCAACTACCAAGAGCTCCCCTCCCTCCCTCCCTGCCAAGGAATGGTTCCTTGGTGTGAAAGGATACCCATTCACCAGCTGAAGAAGAGGTCCCTTCTGAGGGCACATTCCCCTTATCCTCAGCACGGTGCACTGTTTCCTCTTGACCTTCATGCTCCCTGACAGTGGTGGGGTTGCCACATCCAGAGTGGGACGTATCTAACAAGTCCCTAAGAGTCTTCTACATACCCCTGACTGTCTCTGCTTCTCCAGGTCAGCCCCCTTGACCTCAAGGGAGCAAACTCGTTCCCTGAGAACCAGGAGCTCCTTACACCGGGCACACACCCAAGACTTCTATCCAGTGGGCAGATAGTCATACATTTGACACTCCGTGCAAAACACTGGATAGCACCCAACCCCCTGCTGGCATTCTGGCTTCATAATTGCTTTAAAAATTATAATTATATGTAATCCCCCTTTTAAAACCCTTTGTATTTATGTGGTTCTCCTTGTAGAAGTCTACTTACCTTACTGGTAACACGAGACTAGGGCCCTGGCTTTCTGGCTCTTCCTGGGCTTCTTACAGAGCCTCTAGTCTAAGAGTCCCTCAGCTAAGAACCACATGCCAAGAACCCTTTGGATTTTACCTTTCAGCTTGTGCCTCTGGCAAGGTGCTGCCTTAAACAGAAGCCTCACCCAGCAGAGGGCGGGGACAGCAGTTATTCAAATTCACCCAGGCAATCCAATTACAGTCGAATAATGACCCTTTCTCACCTTATCTCAAGCAGCCAGGATTCTGCAACAACTCAAAACTCACACACTCCCAAACACAGTCCCCCCACACAGTACCCTCAGCTAAATCACCTCAGCTGAAAGCAAATAAAAAAACACTGACCCCTCTAGCAGCTCTGTCTCCTGCTCATTCTCAGAGCTCAGCTGGGTCAGTTCACTGAATTACTCATCACTATTTTTAAAAAACCTACATTTGTATGCCATGAAACCAGTGTGTTTGAAACCTGTTTGATTTTTTTGGTTTCTTTCCCATCCCATTGATTTCCATTTAAATTCATGTATTATCTGCCAATTGTTTGTATTCTTAAACCCGTAACATTTACAGAAATCACATTCTTTTCTCATCATATTCTTAGGATAAAGTACAATAAATATCAGTTAACAGAAGGCTAATTATAAGGTTGCATCCCTCACTGAAGACATTTAAAATCCCCAGAGATAGGAATACACAGAGATAGGAAAGGGCATAAAGGAGGCCAAGAGAGCCAAAGAGTGGATATGATAGTTCTTCTCACCTAGAAAGCATTGCATATTCTGGAGGATGCCTTTGGATATAATGTAATAACCAGGGGTCATTTGTGGCTGGAGCAGGTGGAGCGCTGCTCTGGCAGCAAAGGAGCAGACACAAATGGTGGTGGCAGCAAGCCCCGCCCCCAGCTCCCTGCCCCCAAGCCCCTTCTCGCTAAAGTTGCACCGCAGCAGTGGTGCAACTCCAGAGTAGGGGTGTGCAAAAAAAATCGTCCTGATGCGGCTGTGGGGAATGCAAGCAAGCCAATGGAAGGGAAGGCAGTTTAAACTGCCTCCCCTCCCCTCCAGCAGCCGGCTTGCTCGGGCTCTCCACAGCCGCGGGGAACCTGAGCAAGCCAAGGGTAGGGAAGGCGGTTTAAACCGCCTCCCCTCGGGTAGCTGAGCCAAATATCACATTGTAGACTCTGTCACATGAGAGCATGATAGGAGCTCCCTATCACCAGATTAAGCGTGAAAACGTACAAAAAACTGTATATGAAATTTACATTGTGAAATAATGCTTGCAGCACTTTATTTGTTTGAAGATAAGAAAACAGACGACAAACCTGAAGAAGGATTCGTAAACGGACTTATACTAGATATCCGTTGTTTGTCTAAAATTATACTGTAGTGTCTCATATGTACTGTCAAGCCTAAGATTGCATTTAATTTGTTATAGTTGTAATTTTGCTGACAATTTAATTTCAAAAAGCATTATATATAAATATTTGCTTATATTGTATACTCATACACGGTGATTTATTGTTTTGCTGGTTACATTACACCGTGGTCTTGTTTGTTATAATATACCCAGCAGCCCTCAGGCTGGAGCACCTGGAGCAGTCTTGGGAGGCAGATTGGCAAAAAGCAAAACCAAAAGCACGGGAACTCGGGAGAACTCCAGAAATGGAGCCGGCTCTTCCACAGCCCAAAACGTGACCCACGAACCCTGAGCTTGCCTTTACTCATTGCCAAGGCTGGTCTCTGCGCTCCTTTAACGAGGCAGCCCTGAAGCATGTGGCCGTGGGAGTTTATTTGCACGCAGCTTGTGCGGCTAGCCAAGTGCCTCTTCTACTTGCCCACCTCACGCCTCTGCAACTCATCTTCTGCCAGGCAAGGAGGAACCCAGCTCGCCCATGCTTTCTGCCTCCTGCGGCCTTGGCCCTCTGGTGTATGGGTGAGTCCCCAAAGTTTGACTCTTCCTCTACAAGTCTCTGGTGCTGGAGGTATTCGCCTCTTTCCCCTCCTGCCTGCTATGGCTGCATAATTGTGAGAGATTTCTTAACATTGTGTTCCTCTCAGGGAAGCTGGGGACCTGCCCATGAGTCTCCATTTCATCCTCACAAAAACCCTGATGGTAGGTTAGGTAGAGAAGGGGAGACTTTGCCCGGGGTCACTAAGCCAGCAGAGTGGGAATACAAACCTGGGTCTCCCCATGTCAATCTGCAGCTCTGACCACTGCCTCTACTGATCTGTAATGTTCCAGAGGTGTTGTAATGTAATACTCAGTTTCTCAAACAAGTGTATGCCTGTCTGTTGGTCCGCTTAGGAGTCTTGATCCTGGTTGTGTGGTGGGCTAGTTGTGGCAAATGGTAGGAAAGCTCAGTATTTCTGTATACAGTTGTAGGGGCTTTATTTATTGCAATGTGGTACAGCCTGATATTATGTTCTTATTCCAGTGGTGTGTGTGTGGGGCAATGGAAGCTGAGTGATAGGGTCTCTCCAAGTGATTGCCAGAAGTGTGATGCATCGTCGTCTTGTGTCTTACAAATAGTCTTACAAATAGTCCTTTGCATTTATATCATGCTTTCAACTTTAAAAGGATCATAATGTTGATTGCGTGAACTTAGGCAAATCACACGAGGTAGAGCAGGAAGGGTTGCACCAGTGCTTAGTTCTTGTGGCCCTTTCTTACACGCCCAGGGAAATGCTGATTGCCACTTTGGGGCCAGGAAGCAATTTTTCTCCAGGCCAGCTTGGCCCCCAGTGATCCTGGAGGTTTTTTGTCATCTTCTGGGCATGGAACAGGGGTCACTGGGGTGTGTGTGTGTGGGGGGGGGTTGGGGAATTTCCTGCATTGTGCAGGGGGTTGGACTAGATGACCCTGGAGGTCCCTTCCCACTCTATGGGTGCAGTCAGACTGCATGCTGGGAGCAGTTTAAATTGCTCCGGTCCCGATGTGTTTTTTTTTAACCTGGAGAATTGCAACCACACTCACCTCCTTGTTCCGGATTGCTGCGCAGCCACATTGCTACCCGCCATCCACACGCGGGAGCGTGCATCAGTGTCCCCCCCCCTTCTCAATTTGGGCATGCGCACAGGTGGCCATCTGTAGAATTAAAATATTTTCGCGTGTGCAGAACAGTGATTTCCACTTCAACCCAACTGCTGTAACACTTCTCTTTAAACTTTAAAGGAACACTTCCCTTTAAACTTTTACCCTGAAACTGGCCTCCGTGAGATCCCGAACTCGTCTAACCAACAAAACTAGGCACTGTTTAAACATTGTTTTTAATTATGTGGGAGCGGAGCACCGCCTGTGCGCATACCGCCGTTGCTAAAATAAAATGGCGGGCGAAGAGCGGAAGCCTCGGACTTCCAAGCGGAAGTGGCTCGACACCGCAGGAGCATCAGAAAAGTGTGGCTAGAACCAGAGAATCAGGAAAACACCACTTGGGGACCTGGTAACAAAATACTCAATTTTAAAGGGAGTTTGAGCCAGAAAGCAACGGCTGGGGATGGTGTGCAGATGTTGGGTGTGTGAACGTGGATATAAAATCCATTACTGAAGTGTGCTGAAAGTGGACTAAACGACCCGTCTGAACGCACCCTACGAGTCTATGATTCTATAATTCACCCAGGCAGCCCCCCTGTCAGGCAGAAGCGCCTGAGATCCTCCCCCCCTTCCTTCGCCCCACTTGTAGGCGAAGAGACGGGAGAGGGGGGAAAGAATGGATCTCAGGTGCTTCTGCCTGTCAGAGGGGCTGGTGCACACTTCCGGTGATGTCAGGGGGTGTGGCATATGCTAATGAGTTATGCTAATGAGTTACGCTAATGAGCTCCTGCACCTCTTTTTCTACAAAATGACCCCTGGTAAAGAAAACTACAGCTCATAATTCAGAGAATGCCATTGCACCAGTGATAAAAAGGCACAATATAGCCCAATCTAAGCACTTTTATGCCTACTTGATTATGCTGCGACATTTTGTTTTAAATCCGTCAATTTTATTTGTAAGCAATTTCTGACTTCTTTATATAGTTCTGTCATTAGGATGTAATTAAGGGGATTTCTTTACTAGTTGCTTATGGATAACTTGGATACTTGAATAGAATGTGATTAGACTTGCATAGTTTGCACCTTGGTCTGCATTTTAATTTATGCAGTACCTACTTTGAGATTTCACAGTGAGAAGGCTAATAATTCATTAAACAGTTACTAGCCTCCATATGAAAATGCCTTATACCAAATTAGATCATTGGCCCACTTAACGCAACATTGTCTACTCTGACCAGCGGTAGCTCTCCAGGCTCTTAGGCAATGAAAGGTCTTCCCAAGCATCTGCTTCCTTAGATAACTTAGGTGTCAGGCTGCACTGAACTTGCTTACTCCATAGGAGATTTGATCGCCAGTTTCCCACTTTATGTCTAGTTGGTCCTTACATGTAGTAAAGTATTCCCGTGGAAATGGCCAGTAATTGCTTCTTACAAACAGAAAGACATGTCAGTTACATGGAATTTAACTGAGTAAATTTAATCTCAAGTACAAGCAGACTAACATTCCCCTTTAAGACATATATGATTTTCATGTTGAAAATATATTGCATGTCAATCTTTTTGCAGTGGAATATGGCACCACCTGCATGAAATCCTGATATTTTTTTTACCCTTGTGCAGGCCCCGTAGCCAGAAAAAAAATGGGGGGGGGGCCCTGGAGGGGCATGTGCCTACGACACTTCTGACATCATGTGCTTACGTCACTTCTTCTGATGTCATAAAAATAAAATGAAATGGCGATGAGAAGAGCTGCCCCCCTCCCCAGTCTTGACCCCCTCCCCTCACCAGAAAATTCTGGTCTCCTCTGCGTGGGCCAGGCACACAAGCAGGACACTGAGAATGTGAGTGCCAGGATGAGTTTCCTTAAAATCAGGGATGCCCTCGCCCCCTCGCCCCCTCGCCTGCCCCATCTGCCTGCCTCTGCCTTTCACTGCCACAGCTGCTTGAGGAGAGATGGAGCTCCAGCTCCTTATCGGATCCTGCGCCCAACCAAAGTGGGCATCCCACTGGAGCTCAGCCACCCGGCCAGGCTGTTTCTGTCTCTTGCTCTCTCTTGCCTTGGCCTGAAAGCTGAAAGCAGGCTGGTTAGGATGCTGCTGCTGCTGCAGAAAGGGGCACCGAGGGGCCCACGATGCCCAGGAGGAAAGGGCAGCCTGCCTTGGCCACGGGGAGGCAAACAGAGCCTGTCCATCTGCCTGCTAGCCTTTTTGGCATTCCTCCCCCCACAGAGACACCTTCCTTGATGCCACTGAGCTGAGCAGGGAAAAGGAAGACAATGGCTTGCCCTGGTACTTCACTATGCAGCCAGCCTCCTGCCCCCTCCCTGCTTTGCTTTGGAGAGCCAGACACTGGCAAAGCCCAGCTGGGCTGCAAACAGAGAGGTGGCAGCTATGTGGGCTCAGGAGGGATGGGATAGGGGGGACCAGGAGAGATGGGCGGTGAGGAGTCAGGGCACATTTGTGAGGAAGCATGGCCGCAAATGCCCTCTGTGGCTACAGACCTGCCCTTGTGCTTGGAAAATTATTTTTTATCTCTTCCTACAGGAACTGAGACTCTCATTCTGAGAGTACTGTTGGTAATCTGGAACCTCCTAGAATCCATATCCATAAACTCTGAGATCTTAGAATGAGCCAGATAAACCTTGCACATAGTTTCAAGAGGAGGAAGTACATATCTTGTCTTGGTGGCAAGCACGTATCTATGGTGGGGCATTTTGGGGCCATGCCCCCTCGCTTGTGCTGTCAGCATCTAGGTCCCTCTCATATGAGGAAAGGCTGTCAGTGCTCTAGCAAACAAGGAATCTACCTAGAAGGAAGCGAGGACAGCAGACAAGCCAAAATGAAAGGAATGTGGGCTATCAAATAGAATTGCCTAAAACATTTTGCTTCCCTGTTTTCCATTCCTGTTGCCTGAAAAGACTTATACGAAAATAACGCACAATAAATAGAACTTTATAAAAATGTTGCCTGGCTGTACCTATGATGCGTTGCCAGACAGTAACTTTGCAACTGTTAATTTTAACTTAAACATATCACCTTGCTCATCTGTTCAAGGCACTGACCTTTCTCATCATCCATTATTTGTAACTGCTGATTCTGTTGCAGACATGCAGAGAGTTCACGCTTCGAAGTTTTATGATGAGATTCATACCTAATTTTTCTATCACACAAAATCTATACTTGAAAGATTCACAGCGTAATACACTCTCTGTCTTAAGTCTTCCTTCCCCCTTCTTGCAGTCTTCCCCTTAAGTTGGATTTCCAGTATAATTTCCCTCCACATACCTGAGGAATGGAGCTGTGACTTATGAAACGTCATCTTGAAATAAATGTTGTTAGTCTTCAAGGTGCCACTGGACTTTGTTTTATTTTGCTACAGTAAACTAACGTGGCTACCCCTTTGAACACAATAAATACAAAACATGCACTCTTATTCCAATTATTCCTTCTAGAAAAGTATTTTTAAAAAATGATGCTTAAAGTAACTATGGATTGACATTTTGGTATGTATGTAATGTTTAATGCAGAGTGGTTTCATGCAGAGAACTGAAATGAGACACTGATGATTCATTTACACATTTATTGACTACCCTGCTTGTTCTAGCAGACTGAAATGGAGAACAATGTCATTCCTTTTACAGACATTTGACAGAAAGTAAACAAAATATTTTGATGTTGAACAACTGTACAATACAGACTATCACATGCATATTTATATGCTGATTGGTGCAGAAATATTTAGTTGATCAGCCAAATCTAGTAACAAAAATTTTCCTTTTCATGACATTAAAATGCAGCTGATATGGAAATGTTGATACAAATATCATTTATATGTGAAATTCTAGTAATGGTGTAAGATGGACAGTGGAGGGGGGAAAAGTTAAAGTGGTATACTATACATAAAAGAAGTGAAACCAAAATATTTCTAGTAAATACAGTAATGCAACGAAGCACATCTGATGCTGTTACCATTGCAAAATGCCCTATAAGAACACTGTATTTTCCAGCCCTGCCCCCACCCCAGACAAACAATATATATATGTATATATATACACAACAAAAGCAGCATACTTTCCCATATTAGATGGGGCATTTTGTAAAGGCAGGTGTTTGAGGTTAGACAAGACTTATCATCTATGCATTGATCTCCTATTGAAAGTATGTATTTGTTTTTTTAAAATGAGGATATGCTGTTAGTATAACAGTTTACAATGAAATGCTATCATTCCTTGAAAACTGAGTAAAAGTGAACACAATGCTATCCCGCTAAGATAAATTAAAAAAAAAAATACTGTTGTGCTTTTCCGTCCTGCAGCACTCATAGAAGAAAACAAAGTTACTTAATGAAACTGAGTTCATGCTACTGTATTTAAGAAACAAATACAGGAGGTAACATAACTTATAAACAGGAAATGGTACATATTTAGTGGTTATTTACAATGATCTCAATGCAACAGGATAAGTGCTGAACTCTCTTTACTGAATTCTGATCCCTAAATGTTTCATTTTATCTGTATGACTGTCATTGACTGTCACTGACTTGCATATAATGGGATGGCTAAAGCTCTGTATAATTTTGCTGAGAATCTCGAGCTATAAATCTTTGTACAATGCCTGAGGATCTGGGATTCCAACCCCCCATTGTCTGAGCTGAGAAAGACAGACAGAAAACCCACATTTTGCCTGAAACCATAATAAATGGATTCTTTATTAGGATCATAATATTATAAATGTTCCCTGGCTTTTTCTTAAGGGATTTTGACTGTTTAAGAATTGCAGGTATAGGCAAAAATGTTCATTTTCAGATGCTTGAACCCAAATATCTTTGTGCATGCTCCAGCCAGATGCTCCAGCTTATTCAACACATAGGTTAAAAGATGAGAGAGAGGAATTGTGGGGGAGAGAAAGGAGTTGCTATTCAAAAGAGCCAGTGTTCAGATCAAACATATTAAAGGAGTTATTTTACTGTTCCTATGAATTGTTACTTTTCTTATTTAAGAAGTATCTTAATTTTCCTCTGCTGTCACTTGATTGAAAGCTCTTGAAAAGTGACTGAATTTTAAAATGTCAGTGCCTGAGTGGCATTTAGAATGCCACAAAATTTTATGGGATAATAAAGCCTCCTTGATTTGGTGTAGTGGTTAAGTGCGCGGACTCTAATCTGGGAGAACCGGGTTTGATTCCCCGCTCCTCCACTTGCACCTGCTGATATGACCTTGGGTCAGTCACAAGCTCTGGCAAAGCTGTCCTTGAAAAAGGGCAGTTTGTGTCAGAATTCTCTCAGCCCCACCCACCTCACAGGGTGTCTGTTGTGGGGAGGGGAAGGGAAAGGAGTTTGTAAGCTGCTCTGAGACTCCAAGTGAAGGGCGGGGTATAAATCCAATCTCTTCTTCTCTTCTCTTTTTGATTCTACATGATTTGTGACTTCAGGGTAAGCTGGAACAATGTATGTATAAAAAGCCTCGAAACAGACCATCCAGTGTTTTGACTCACTGTTCTGTCCACACCACTGATTTGATTTGATTTATTAAATTTATATCCAGCCCTCCCTTTCTGGTCTATATTTCCTTTCATATCAAATTTATGTTCACGACTTCACAATTCTAATCATAACTTATCCTTCTGGTACAGTTGTGTCTCATCTAAAAAAAACTGAGAAAAAAGCCCTAGACTAGAACTGCTGAGGAAAAACATTGGCATCTTAACATTTCATATAGCTAGAAAACAACCTTGCCCAGTTTTTTTTTTTTTAAACTTACAGGTGTATTCAAAGTACTGCAAGGGGAGTTCAGGGAAGAAAACTTTCCTGTCTCCCCCTCCCACTGGAAGCTACCATACCTCCTAACATGTTGGCGCCTGGGCTCAGGGAAGTCCAGTGCTCTGTGTGATGTGTGGCTCTGCAGTGGAAGAGGAGAACTCAGCAAAAAATGGCTGTGGTGGGGAAAGGAACATTGATGCAAGCCTTTGGCTGCCATTCTCAGCCATCTGTGCTTGATTATGCCCCTTCAGTGTATGAACCTGGCTGGAGGGTTGTAGATTCAAGGGGCACTCCACAATCACTCAAATGAAAGTGGGTTTTGAGAGAGAACCACACAGAGAACAACATAGAAGGATTGAAACAAAAGCCTTGGGGCTGGCCTTTGTAGCAATAATAAATTTGCTGTACGAGCACCACAGAATACATACAGGTATACTTTGTCTTTAAGCATACCTTGTTACCTTACAGGTACTCTGCCTTTCTTTGTCAGCAGCTGCATTTGTTGCTGGACTGTCAGACTGGTTCTGCTCCATTCTCTTTCTTTAAAATAGGGTTAAATGTTTTCCAAATTATGCCTTAATGAGGAAAAAAATCCAGTAGGGTCAATTATATTGTAAGCACTACCTGTAAGAAGACTCTTGATTAGTTTTTTTGTTTTTTTTTTTAGAAAAAAGAAATATGTCAGGCTAATCCTAATTTTAATTTACTTTTGGAGTAAAAAAAGCAAAAACAAGATGTAGCTGTGATCAGCAGAAGCATCTGTTTTACATATCAAAAGCCTGCTTAAAGACACAATGCTGACTGTTTTCCATTTTGAAGAATAGGGAGAGGTAATATATAGTTAGATGTTATTGTTCCCTAAGAAGCCAGTGATTACATTGATAGAATGAAGTAAGCTATATGTACAGCATACTGTTGCTTGCATACCATACTGTGCTATCAGTTCTGACGACATATTTGAAGGTGGCATGCCTCTTTAATAAGGCTTTCGTTCTAACTGTAGGTACAGTGAAAAGTGCATTATGTAATATCTTAATACATATCCATGTTAATACAGCATGAAGGGAGGCTCATGGCTTGGGCTGGGCTTGGTGAGGCAGCCAGTGAGGGACCCCTAAGTCGTCACAGCCCTGTGCTGAGTGCTTGGACTCTTAAAGAAAGTTCTCCTCAGGAGAGGCTGGCATGGCTGAAGCCCTCCAAATGTTGGAAACCCCCTGAGAAAAGTAGGTGGAGCCCTAAGAATGTGGGAGAATCCAGGAGAAGCTGGCTTAAGGTGGACAAATCTGGCTCCGTTAGGGCAAGGTAGTGGGTTGATTTGGATGGATTTACCCTCCCCTCCGGGTCCGCTCCCTCCCCTTTCCTGGTACTTATTCCTTCTTGCAGTGTGCACAGCTGCCCCTTGTGTCTCCCTTGGCAATAGTCAGGGGGGCAGGTGAGCCCAGCCCTCATATGGACTTTCTCCACTCTCCCAACTCTGCACACACAGGAAGGCAGCACAAAGGTGGTCTGCTCTCCCTCCTCACCAGCTGTGGCAAACCATGCCTCTCCCCCTCACCTCTGCAAGAGAGGGGTGCTGGAATCGCCTTCTCACCTGTCAGAAAATGTGACACCAACATATTTAATCCTAGCGACATATGTGAGGACTATGACCTGGATGGGCCCGGCTAGCCCAATCTTGTCAGCTCTCAGTAGCTCAGCAGGGTCAGCTTCTGGTTTGTACTTGGATGGGAGACCACCAAAGAAGTCCAGGGTTGCTATGCAGAGGAACCACCTCAGAACATCTCTTGCCTTGAGAACCCTACAGGGGTTCTGTGACTTGGCAGCACTTTCAACCACCACATATGTGAGGACAGGTTCACTTTATTGAGGATTACAATTTGCTTTTTCTGTATTCAATAGCTAAGGGCACCTAGAATATAGCATGATGAACCTACAATTTTGGAGGTGGGAAATGGAAGTTTTAGCACCATTATGAACTGAAGAAAGTAATCATGTCACATCTTTAGTTTTTCATATGTAAAATGGGGACATGAACATTCTGCTTGATATAATACACCAGCAGGGCTCTGAACACATGAAGGATTCCATGATTCCTTATGAGAAGAACATAATAAGCAACAGAGATTTATATCTGTAGCCCAAGAACAGTCATGCCAGTCAGTTAGAGATTTCCCTGGGTAAAGATTGTGAGTGAATTCATGACTTCACTGAAATCAATGACCAAGCTACCAATGGCTTGAATATGAATTTTCAACCTAAGGCCAAGGTCTGATTTAGCTTTTTTTTTTTTTTTGTCTTCCTATGGTTATTGTATTAAAGGCAAAGCAAATAGGAGCATATAATGTCAAAAAACTGTACAGAAAATGTTGAGCAAAGTCTCATAAAAGCTGGCTAGCATTTAGTCAACAAGAATAGCTATCACGTCTAAACAATAAATACAGAAGGTTCATGAAATGGAACACAAGTCATTCTAAAGTGTTAAGCAGAGTGCCACATAATTAAATTAAATCACATGCAGAATTCCCTGGACAGCCAAAAACAAACTTGTACTTTGAGACTTAATGACCAGATATTGTATTTTAAAAGTTACATTTTACTCAATGGTTCAGTTAATAGTATCGAAAAACAAAGCCAAATATTAAAAGGGAATTTAACAACAAAAATAAAACACTAGGTTGTATTCAGCAAAAGGAGCTTACAAGGGTATTTGTGGGTGTGGATTGTTCCTGCTTCTCCCTTACCCTAGCAATGTACTGAGCCCTCTGAAACCTTGGAGCTGGAGATTGTGGGACTCGAATAGAAAAAAGCCGCATAGCCCAGTGGGGTACAGTGAGAAGGGGGAACAGGGTGAAATAGCTCCAGTGGTGCTTCCATCGCTGCAAATGCAGTTTTTCACCATTAACACCTCCTCATTGCAGACAGGTGGCTTTTTGTTCATCCATGTCCCATGACTTCCAACATCAACTTTTTGGAAATCTTAGGGCTTCCAATTATTTTTGTCTATGCTTGTTATTTGGTCCAAAATGTTTTTTTCCACATTCTGATTGTGCTCCTTCCAGAATGAAAATGTAAGGGCTACAGAATCAGGACCCCAGTTTCTTGCAGAAAGCTGTTCTTTAACAGAAACTGTCCTTGGAAGAAAAACAACTTTATGAGAATCTTTGAATTGCACTTAGCCACACTAGAAATCATTTTGTTGAAGTAAATTGAATCATAGAGGGATTGCTTTCTGCACTGTGCAAAATCACAATAATTGGAATAGATTTTTGGGTTGATGAATAAAGAACACAAACATTAGCACATTTCTTTTTACAGGAAAATGGAATAATAATGGAGATCTGGCAAAAATACGTGTTTCAGTTGTTCAGTTCTCATGCTAGTTAATCTCATTGCAGGTGAGGTTTCCATCTGTTAATGAGAACTGCATGTACATGAAGTAAGAGGTCTCATGAAGGGTGAAGCCATAATGGAAGTTCCAAATAGTCTGATTTGCTATATGTTAATTACAAAATTATATGAACAATGGGATAGATGGAATCGATCCAAAGTGGATGCTGAATTCAGCGTGTCTCTTTTGAAGATGTGGGAGAGCTTG
Source organism: Gekko japonicus (assembly GCF_001447785.1). Lineage (NCBI taxonomy): Eukaryota > Metazoa > Chordata > Lepidosauria > Squamata > Gekkonidae > Gekko > Gekko japonicus. The sequence goes on along the minus strand of NW_015169188.1, from coordinate 146,367 downwards.
GGTACATGGAAAAGATCAGCCACATTGGGCTAAGTATTTTTCTGGCTTCATTATTAGTAGTTATGCTTGTCTGTTAATTCATGGGGAAGTGTTCATGTTGATGTTCTGAATTAAGCAACATCTACAACTGGGATGCCTATTGTTGGAAAAGCGGGGGGCAAGTGGCAGCATTTGTAAAGTGATATCAGAAGCAAGTATACAATAACCAGATCTTCTAAATAGAATGATATTTTAACAATAATTAATAGAATGATCATGACTGTAATAAACAGGTTGAGCTTTTACTATAAAACTTTCCATGACCATTTGGCACATTTTATTGCCATCAAAATAATTATGTTGTATAACATATGATGCCTTATTTTTGTTTTGACTTTGGCAAACTTTCAATTTCTGGTCATTAAATCCTGCACAGTCATAATAGGGATTTATCTAGACCAACATCAATGAAGACTATGTAAATAAAAATAACTGAAGCGATGATTTAGTTCACAATAAGGTGTAAAACTCTGTAGCTTATACTTTGAGCTTTTAAACAGAAAGCAAGAAAGGTTGAGATGCTTTAAGAAGTTGCAAGTTTGCAACACAAGTCTGTACAAATCCTCCAGGCAGTGGGCTGTGAAGGAAGTGCCTGTGTTCCAAGAAACATGTTGCCCACAGACCCTTGATAACTGAAGTTCTCCCCCTGAAACCCAAATTATTTACAAATATATGCATTTTGGAGGTTCAAAGCACCTTATTTCACACCCTTATAAATACATGCATCGACATTTCTTCCTTTTGTGTGCAAATTCCAAAGTTCATTATAACTAGGAGGAAAAAAAGTTAAGAGGTTTAAAAAAAAACACAACCATTCTACAGTCTTAAGTGAAAGGATCAAAAATGTCAGACATTGCAGAAGAGAGGCTCCTAACAGAGCTCTTTATTTTACTCGAAGTTCTTTTGTTATACTTTTCCTGATCCCCCCCCTTGTTTGTTACAAAAAGTAGATTCCCACTTTTAAATGAAACAGTACTTAAACTAAACAACTTCATGCCATGCAAAAATAAAATTTTATGTCCTTTTGAGACTCTGCCATGTTTTAGTTCATAGGCATTACTAATTGCGATGATAAGAAATGAGTTTTTGTGATTATTGCTCTTGTACCTAGTCACATGCTGGTTTCCCGTGTGGGACAGTAACCAGTTTCTCCAGGATTTGTATGGATTTCTGGGGAAAACAAATGGTTTTCCATTTTATGTCCTTCTTGGCTATTGTCTGCTTTTACTTCCCCCCCACCACGGTAAATGTCTTGAGTACAGTTGTGAGCCAAGATTTTGGGAGATGAAGAGCTGACCAGAGGCTCTTCTGTTAAATGATTGTCATCTTTGTGTTTATCTCCAAAGCAGTTTGTCTTGCTGTCCTCCTGCTTTTCATGTCTTATGCTAGGAATCTCCATGAAGTCATTGTCTTCTCCAGTGTCTATTTCAGTGAAACTTCTCCTCTCCTTGGAAGGGAAAGTAAAACGCTTTTGTTTGGGAAACAGAGGAGATGATGTCTTGGAAGCTCCCTGGCAAAGAACTGGCACATCAGCAGCACCAAGCAAGGGTCTCTCTCCTTGAGGTGAATTTTCTTCTAGAAGAATGGTGCTGATATGTTGAGGAGTAGATTGTGCAAGGCTTGCTGCTGCTGCCACTGGCAATGGTCTTGCAGTGCTGGGTGGTGTTTGTGGTGCACTGCCTCTGTTTTCTTTAAAATTAACCTTAAGGGACCTTGATTTTAATGGGTTACTTCCTTTTAAAGAACTTTTTGGACTGTCCATAGCACTGTCAAAGTGAAAATTACCTTGAAGCAGAGGTTGGGAACCAGTGTTCATACCAGTATCAGTGGGGTATTCAAAAGTCATGTCTCCGGGGGAAAGTATTTTGTCTCTGGAGAGTAATAAAAGCTGAGAACTCTTTGCTCTTTGGTCTTCTAAATGGATAGACTCACTTGGGAGTGAGAACCGGAGCTGTAGATTAGAACCAGAGTGAGGAGGGAATGGAGACCGGTCTGTCTCAGTGAAATCAGTGGCACAGCTGGCAAAGCTGTCAATGCTAGAGATGCTTCTCATGTCAGTTATTACATGTCTGGGTCCTGATGCCAGTGGTTCTTCTGGTCCAGTAACCTCTTCCATTTCTATTTCTTCCTGACAGAGTGAAGGTTTTGCTGCTGGATTTTGGTAACTGGCATTAAGATTAGGTTGAGATTGAGTTTTAGTAATTTCATTGTATAACATTTCAAGTTTTTGAGCACTCAAGTGTTGGGGACTGGAGGATACTGCAGTGTTGTTTAGCTTTTCATGGGAATCTTTCTGGCTCACTTCTTGGTATTTGTTCTCCAGGGACCTATTAGAGCTTGTTTCAGATATTGTCTTCCTGGCCCATTTCCACCGGCTGGGAGACAGGTGATTATCATCAGGGGTTTGCTTTGGGTTGGCTGCTTCCTCAGTCTTGCTGGAATCTACAGCTACATCTATCAGCTCCATGCTGCGAGCAAAGGCATCTTTTAGATTCATTGAGATAATGCTTCCATTTCTTTTTGCCCGTTCAAGTGCCTCTCTTCTTTTAATGGCTTTCTCCTGCCGTTTTTGTTCTTTGTAGAACTCTGAGAAATTATTTACTATGATAGGAATGGGCAGGGCTATTACTAGCACTCCTGCAATACAGCATAACCCTCCAACTATTTTACCAAGTAAAGTCTTAGGATAAATGTCACCATAACCTACTGTTGTCATAGTGATGGTGGCCCACCAAAATGATGCTGGAATACTTGTAAACTTTGTAGCATCTTCATCCTTCTCAGCAAAAAATACAAGACTGGAAAATATCATAATTCCCATTGCTAAAAATAATATCAACAAACCCAATTCATTGTAACTCCTCCTGAGAGTAAATCCTAAAGATTGAAGGCCTGTAGAATGTCTGGCAAGTTTAAGGATCCTTAGTATTCTCATAATGCGGAATATCTGAACCACACGGCGAACATTTTGGAACTGCAGCACACTTTTGTTGGATTCGGTGAGGAAAATAGTAACGTAATATGGCAAAATGGCCAGCAAATCAATTACATTTAGTGGACCTTTGAAGAACTTCCACTTGTTTGGAGATGATAGGAAACGCAAAAGGTACTCCATGGTAAACCAAGCTATACACACGGCTTCTACATGTGCTAGCTGGGGATTGTCATTTGGCTGTCCAAATTCATCAGTTACTTGAAGGTCAGGTAGAGTGTTGAGTGATAATGCAATTGTAGACAGTACAATGAACAAAATGGACACAATGGCCAAAATCTGTAAAACAAAAACAAGCAAAACTGTGGTTAGCGATTTGTAATGGATGCTTGAGATTCAACCACAGAAACAGCACACTAATAGAGTTTCATACTATTACATTCAGTCTCATTACATTAAGGCTGTATAGCCAGCACCACAACTAGTTCATACCAGACCTTTTGAAGTGCTGGTGCATGACCATTTACATGGGTGCTGTAAATGATCATGCCCTTCCCACTGTCATTCCTGAGTTTACTATGATTGATGAAAACACCTTCTATATACCAGTTTTGAACATCAAGGACAGATATTTAGCATATTTAGGTGCTATTCTACTTTCATAAAAACTCATACTGGAATAAATGTTAGTCTTTAAGGTGCCATTGGTCTCCTGTTTAATTATCCTGTGTTTAACAACTATCTGTCTTTGGAGATCCACTAAGAACTCTAGCTTGCACACCTTACTATTAGTGTATAACCATCCCATTTTGAGAGCAGTTGATGGCCATGGCATGAGTGTGTGTGCTACCTCTTGAATGATTTGTCACCCGAAATAACTGAAAATGTAGCCTCTTTTTTAAGTTTGGTAATCAAGGACCATCTGCACAATGTATAGATGCATATGATTGATTCATTTCTCCTTCTTACCTATTTATCCACTTTTGTTTCTTCCTGTAACCTAACATATGCCAATAAAGGTCTGTGTATATGTATATGGGAGTGTGTGTGCATGTGCATGCATGCATGTGTACAGTAAGGTACTTTCTCCTAGTGTTCCAGCAATAGTGTTAGCTGGAATAGTTCTCTGGAACCTTCCATGTGCCCAGAAAATCTTTTACTGAGGGTTAAGGGGCCCCTGTGAGCAAAGCGCCACATAGAATTCATCTGCTGAGCTTTCTGAAATGGCTATTGGTTTGGCTCATAAGCAGAATTCAGGGCCGAGACTAGCTTTTTTGCTGGCTTAAACTAGCAATGTTGCAGGGATTTTCCTTGAACCTGACTAGCAGCAGCACCTATCTAGGAGGCAGCTACAGGCCCAAGCCATGCCTGTTACCCCCTCCTGTGCTACTGGTGTTTGGGAGAAAACTGATCCTGAGCGGTGAATCAGTACTTTTTCCTCATTATGGCACCCTAAGCACTTAGTATTATGACACAGCCTTTGTAGATATGTAAATGGTACGTGATGCAATAACTTGTGGTATATTACCCATTGAATGAGGGAGAGACAGCTCATTAATGGGTGCTACTATAGCCATAATGTTCTGTTCCATAAAGTTTCAGTATCTAACCACTATGAACTATGACCACTGAGAGAGTTCTTCTGAGTTATCTGTCATATGACATTTTAATAGTGTTGGACCTAAAGGTGCCCGTCCTCCTAAGGGAGAATTCTTCCATGGGTGGGAGATACCTTCCATGAGGGCAAAATGATTTCTTCTTATGGAAGAGCGCAGTTGGACCCAAACCATCGTTTTAAAGTAATCTCTAGAAGAAGCCTAGGAATAAAAATTCAACATATTGTAGCACTTTATGGTTTAGCACTTAGTTAATTTGTGTTAAAAGAAAATGGACAGCCTTAAGATAATTTGAGAAAACGCTACAGCTATGCTAAACAAATTTGCCTAAGTACAGCATTTGGAAATGCATTTTTTTCATAAAAAGGATTTCATAATTTCTGTATTCCATTAAAAGGAATTGTTTTCTGCTTTGAAGTTCAATTTAGGCTCAGTGAAGCAAAAAGTGGGAAAATCATTTGTGCCTATTTCTGAGAAATTGTTCATTTAAAAGCATTTTTGGTGGCTATGTTCTTCTAAAGATGTAGAAGTGCTAGAAAGTACAGTCACACACACACACACACTGCACAGGAATAATCAAGAATTCTGTCCTTTTTTTTAAAAAAAGATCACAATCCCAGTACAATGTAAGGGTCCCAGACAGTGTTCCCTGTAAGCTGAGTTAGTGTGAGCTAGCTCACGCTAACTCAGCTTAGAGGGAACATTGGTCCCAGACAAGATGCCGCGCTTCTGATCTAGAGCAATACAAAGCTGAAGGTTCTTTTTAAAAATAATCACAGGCAACTCATGATTATGCTTACAAATTTGCTTCTGATTCACTCATTAAAAAAGGTAAAGGTTCCCTTGCTCGAAAGCCAGTCGAATCCGACTCTAGGGTTGCGGTGCTCATCTCCGTTTCAAAGCCGAAGAGCCAGCGCTGTCCGAAGACGTTTCCGTGGTCATGTGGCTGGCATGACTAAACACCAAGGTGCACAGAACGCTGTTACCTTCCCACTAAAGGGGTACCTATTTATCTACTTGCAATGTCTTGCTTTCGAACTGCTAGGTTGGCAGGAGCTGGAACTAGAGACGGGAGCTCACTCTGTCATACGGCACAGACAGACTACCACAGCTACCCTTCTATCTACATGGTGGATGTACTCCTTATGGTAAGAACTCATATATACAACACACAAGGGATGCAGAACACACCACAGAGATGCTGCTTTAGCTGATATCTCCATGTGGAAAGAACAATGTATACTGTATCCAGGCCTCATTTTGGGCCGGAGCGGGCCGGAGAAATGCTCCAGTAGTAAACAGGCCCGCTCCTCCCCCCAGGTAACCCATGGCCAAGAGCTATTTTTGTGCTGGTGCCAGCTGCCTTCCGGGTCCCCCTCCCACCCACCCACAGACGACAAGGCGCAGAAAGAGCAGGAGCGACAGCCCCCACTGCTGCCGGGTCAGTCCAAATCATTCTCTCTGCCTGCTTGCAGCGCTCTGTCCCAGCAGCCGGAGAGAGAGAGAGACACGGCCCACCGACCCGGGCTGGGTGAAGCAGGCAGGCAGGCAGCCACCCCAGAGAAACATAAATGGCCGCTTCGGGGGAGAGGTTTTGGGGAGTGCGGTGGCGGGCAAGGATCACGTGGTGCTGCGCTGGGCTCTTAACAGTCATGCCCGGGCTTTCTTTTCCTGGGGAGTTGGGCACATTTCCACAGACAAAAGGAGCTCTGGCTGCTGGTCTTACTGCCCGCGGAGATCCTGGAAAGGCCAGAGCCCACCGCTCCGCCCTCTCAGCTGCCTCAGTGACCCAGTTCACCCAAGGTGCTCGGAGGGATGCAATATCTGTATTCACTCAGCCGAAGGGGGGATTTTGGTGGGAACTGGGGCTGCAAACCGCTCTTTTGCCCAGCTAGGGAGGGACTTCCTTTCTCCTATCAAAAGCACATTGTTAATAAGGAAGGAAAGGGAAAGAAAGGGGGGTGAGACATCGTGCCGTTGTTCCCTAAACAACCTACACCACCCGATCATGTTCTGTATGGGAAAACAGTGAATTTAGTGGCGTTGACTTCCTGGTGATGGTGAATAATTGCGCTCCGGGTTGCTGCTCTCAAGTTTCACAAGCATTTCCCAAGTTTGGTCTTGTGAATAGATCCTGCCCTGTTATCTGAAACACATTTTTTTTTGGGGGGGGGATCATTAACAACTTTGCATTTATACAAAGTGGTACAACTGATGGGAGTTAGGAACTTGAAAAATTGACCAAAAATGGTATTTAAATTTGTGAATGCTTTTAGTCAAACAAGTGCCGTGGCACCTTAAAGACTCACAAATATTTATTTCAGCCTAACTTTTTTGTGAGCCGGAACTCACTTCATCAAATACATCAAGTGTACATCCGTAGCCAATAGATATGAGCAACAAAAAGGTGGAAGCAGACAAATGTTACAGAGGCCAATTTGAAACAGCTATCCAAGAGAATTCCATCTGTTCAGAATGGGTGAGGACTACCCCTGAGTGTAATACAGGGGCCACCATTCCATTGTTTGTTATTTCAAGTGTGTAAGTATCTCTCATGTATGTGCCATGCATCAGATGAAGTGAGCTGTAACTCGTGAAAGCTTATGCTGGAATAATTTCAAAGCCAGACTGGTTCCCGGTAATACCCTGCTACACGAGGGGTCCAAAGGAGAATACCTGCAGCCCAAACGAGTCTAATACATCAACAATGACCTGCAGCGCATCCCTGATAGGGATATTTCTCCTTTTTAGGTCTTGAGTGGCACACCTTTCCTTCCATACAGATAATCTTTCAAGTTATAGGAGCAAAATGGGGGAGGGGACTCTCTCCTTGGGCATTACAATCATTACAGCTCTCTTTCCTGCACCTAGGAGGTAGAGGGAAGAGAGCTGTAATGACTGTAATGCCCAAGGAGAGTCATTTTATTTATTATTTATGTACAAGACTTATATCATGCCTTCCTGCCCTGATCAGGGCCACCACGGCAGCTAATGACTTGCTACTGTTCAACAGCTGCTGCCCCATGAAGTGTTGTGTAGTGGTTAGTGTTCCAGACAAGGATTTGGGAGACCCAGGTTTGAATTTGAGTTGGGAAATACCTGGAGATTTTGAGGATGGAGCCGGAGTGGTGGGTGTTGCCTTCTGACACACTTCTGGTGATGTCAGGGGGTGTGACATATGCAAATAAGTTATGCTAATGAGCTCCTGCACCTCTTTTTCTACTAAATGACCCCTGACTGTATCAGTGTAAAAGGGAGGAAAAAGTTCTATAACTAGAAGGACTCAGAAGTCTCAGAGTAGACTACAGTCAGTGACAGCACCATTATTTCACCATAACATGGAGGACAGCAATGCACCGAGGGCAGCTCTTTTATCTCTCTCATACTAATAGAATGTACCTAAAAACAACAGCAAATAGCAAACACCAGTACTCCTTTTTTTTTTTTGCTAGTGCCTTTTTGCCAATAAAATAAAGCAACAAAATTATTTCATGTCAGGTGAAATTTTTACTTAATTTAATTCTTTGTCTTTATAAAGAAATTCTGCATACAAATGAAGTCTCTCTTGAACATTATGTTTCATTCCAGTTACAAGATAAAATTATGTACAGTGTTAAAATCCTTCTAGATAAAGTGGTTTCTCTACATCTTTGTAGTTTCTGTTGGAATGTGTCCAGTTTTTAAGTAGCATTAAAAAGTGGCTTTGTTCCTGTGCACCTAATTTGATTCCTCATATCATCACTATAGCAGAACAATTTGCACATCATTACATGCAAAGGGAACAGGAAGAATGAAAGCATAAAGGTTGTAGTGCAACAGAAATTCATAGAATCTTAAGAGTTCGAAGTTCATCTAGTCCAACTCTCTGTTCAAATGCAAGAAGCTCCTTCATCAAAGTTATTGATAAAAATATTAAAGAACACCACACCTTTGGCACCCCTCTTGAAACCTTCTCCAAGATTGATGCTCTACAAAAGCCCAGTTGGATCAGACCAGTGGTCCAGCTAATCCATCACCCTCTTTCAGAGAGTGACCAAGCAGTTGCCCTGAAAGGCTAAAGAACAGGGCAAAGCCTTTCCTCTGACATTGCCTTCTAGCACTTGCATTAAGAGGTTTATTCTGATTTTTACATTGATGAGCACTCTCCAAGTCAAGTTCTCCAACCAACTCTGCGTACAACTGTAATCTTGTCCACATTCAACTACTTTACTAACCAATGAGGAACTGTCACCTGCTTTACTGAAATCAATATTATGCCTAGAGCATAAAGCATTGCCATGATCCACTAAGCTAGTCATCCAATCCAAAAAAGAGGCAATGTTAGTTTGCAGGATTTAGGCTTGATTGGTTTCAGCTCATCACTGCATTGTTTCATGATGCTTAATGACTACTTTATAATCTAGTTTTCTTCCATCCTTTTCACCTATGTAAAAAATTGTTACATTCAATAAAATGTTAGTCACTATTGTTACACCTAGTAATTTCAATAAGCCATGTAGGGCACATAATGAGATTCAAATGAAATGCAGCAAATGTAATAGACAAGTTGTCTACATGGACAACTTGCTCAAAGGAGATGTTTTGGAACTGGTGGTTCCTGTGATGGACAGGAGGCTGTCCTGCTCAGGTGAGGTAAAACAGCCACTCAGCCAGGTCCGTAGTTACGGTGGGGCTATTCGGGGCTCTGCCTCCTTTCTTAAAGGACAAGACTCACAAGATTTCTTCCTGAAAATGTTTTTATTATTTTTTTCATTTTAAAACTTTTTTTAAATGCACAGTCTCCTGCCCCTTGCTGCAGCAAAACAGACCTGAGAATCCCTGACCTTGTTGGGTCCAGCCTGTAATTGACAAGAGCATTTTCCTTCACTGGATGCAGCTGTTTTTGAACGGATGCTCCCTGAAACAAAAATCTGATGCCTCCATGATGAGGCCACTGTGACGGTGCTTCCTTCATCCTCCCACCCTCCATCCTCCCCCGTTTTTCACACCCTCAGCCTGACCTAATAGTCTTTTTAAAAAGACACACAGCAACCTTGGGGCTTGGCTCAGCTGCCTGTAATTGACAAGACAGGAAGCCCACAACAGCATGCTCCTTCTTACAACCAGGAAGCTCGTAAGGGATTTCATTGCTTTTGGGAGGAAGGGGGTCTTTTTGCATTTCATTTATGTCTGGGGTGGCTGTTGGGAAGGTGTTATTGGAAGGATGGCAGGACAGGCACTCTTTATCATTACTTAAAGTACAATTGTTTAGATTAGGAGATTAGATGCCGGAGCAGCACTCCCACAGGCTCATATGTCAAAAAAGCAAAGTGCAGGCCCATTACTAGGATTGTGTAGGGCAAAACGTTTTCTGGTGGGGCTGCCAATATTTTTCTGTCTAAAATAATGGCAGCCCCACCAGAAAACGTTTTGCCCTACACAATCCTAGTAATGGGCCTGCACTTTGCTTTTTTGACACATGAGCCTGTGGGAGTGCTGCTCCGGCATCTAATCTCCTTCCAGAGTGGGGCTGAGGGCTGCCAGAGGGAGAGTGGAGACAGAAGAGGGGGATTGTCTCAGCTACGGAGCAGTCAATTTTGTGTGCCTCTCTACCTGCTAGTGTGACAGACTGGTTTAACTTTACCTTTGGGAGAGGATAGAGTTGTGATGCCTATCTCTGGTGATGAGCAGGCCTGGTAAGTACAAGCTTTAAAGAAAATTCACCACATAACCTGTATATAAATAAATTTTCTTTGTTGTTTTATTAAACCTCCTGCTTCAGAGATCTTTCTACTGTTCAGGATTAATACAAAACTTACCATACAGCAACAACCCAAAGCCTTTACACTTGATGCTCTAAGAACATCTTGTAACTGAGGGGAAGGTTTATATCTCAAAAACCAGCCAGGTTCTGTTGAATACTGTAACCCTGCACGCAAGAGGATCTGGAAGGAAAAGGGTTAAGAGAATCCTCTCACTTGGGTACACTTGGCAGTTGGCCCCCCACCCTCTCATCAGTTAGATGTGGAGCCTCTTTGGCTGTTGTTTGCCTTCTGTTTCATCCTGTATAGGTCCTCTCTTCTTCTCTCTCTCATCTGGGCTTGGGACTGTAGCAAGTTACCCTTTTTGAAGTTAATCTGTTCACAATAAATTAAATGTACCTACATGGACATGTCATGTAAGATATGCTTCTATTTTTGTAAGTAAAATTTCTTTTTCTTGTTACCACTGGAGTCAGATCATCTTTGTAATTTGTTTGAACAGCACATTCCCTTAAGTGGGAAATATGGAAGACTGGGGATACTGTGTAAAGCTTCTGTGCTTCGGTTCCCCCAATTCATTAGGGAGGGAGTGTGGGTCTCCTTGGTTTCAAGAAAGGGCTTGTCACAGTTCCCTTTCTTCTAAATGAGGACTCCTTCATTGGATGAAGCAAGTCTTGCATTGCAGAGTTCATCTTGGGAAAGGCCTCTTTCATCCAATGGAATAATCTTCATTTAGAAAAATGGGTAATATAAAAAGTCACGTCTCTGTCCTATGGAGCTTAAAATCTAACGGTGTAAGAACTTCTGCTCTGTATGGCATCCACACTTTAGCATCACCCTCATGACACATGTATATTCATCCCTTCTTGAATGGCGCACATTACAAGATAACTTGCAAATAGGAATGACTAAAATTAATTTCTCATGTTATAGTTCTGCCTCAGTTTCACCCATTTCTTTTTCAAATGGATATCTTTCTATCTCCTCTACAAATGTCATTTATTTATCAGAATATTTATACCATACCTTTCTATTAAAAATAAATACTCAAGAAAGCTTAAAATATTAAAACCCATACCACCAGTTAAATACAGCAGCCCAAAACTTAAAAACATTAGGTAAAGGTTCCCTTGCTCGAAAGCCAGTCGAATCCGACTCTAGGGTTGCGGTGCTCATCTCCGTTTCAAAGCCAAAGAGCCAGCGTTGTCCGAAGACGTTTCCGTGGTCATGTGGCCGGCATGACTAAACACCAATGCGCACGGAACGCTGTTACCTTCCCACCGAAGTGGTACCTATTTATCTACTTGCAATTTCTTGCTTTCGAACTGCTAGGTTGGCAGAAGCTGGAACTAGAGACGGGAGCTCACCCCGTCTTGCGGCACCTGGGTCTCGAACTGCTGAACTACTGACCTTCCACAGCCTGCAGTTCAGCGTCTTAACCACTTGAGCCACCGCAGCTCAAAAACATTAGAGGTGGGTTTAAATTGTAAAGGTCCTCTAGAATGAAAAACATGCTGGCCTGTATGGCCCAGGCTAGCCTGATCTCAACAGACCTCAGAAGCCAAGCAGGGTCAGCCCTGGTTGGCATTTGGATAGACCACCAAGGAAGTCCAGGGTTGCTATGCAGAGGCAGGCAATGGCAAACCACCTCTGATCATCGCTTGCCTTGAAAACCCTACAGGGTCTCCATAGGTTGGCTGTGACTTAAGGCCTCCAAAGAGGCAATTGTCTACAGTATACGGAGAACCAAATTCTATATGGCAGCTGTCAAGAAAGTCCTTAGGCAGGTTGCCACCAGTCAGATTTCTCCAACAGAGTGTGTGTGTTCCTGCAATAAGGCATCCATAGTTGACCCCAGAGTATTACTGTTGTGCTCCAACTCCTTGAATATTATGGAACACAAGATTAAAGTTGGCTGAACCTGATTTGGTATTCGAACACCTCTACTGATACTTAAATTTTTTACACTTATTTTTGCAAGCAAACATCAAATGTATATTTTTACCTAGCTATTTTGCCTGAATACGACAGGTTATAAATATTATTACCTATGCATCATTAATACTACAGCAAAATATTAAATCAACCAATGTTTTTAATAATTTTGTTGATGAATAAGAGGCAGAAGATCAATAACCATGATCAATGGAAAACGAAGACCAAGAAAAGTAAGAAACTAAGAGTCAGAAAAATCTGCTAATTGAGCAACTGGGGAATTGAACTAAAGCCTGCTAACTACCATGGGGGGATATTCATTGGCTTCAATTGGCTTTGAGATAGGATATGATGTTGAGCATCACATTAGTAACAGAAAACTAGAAAGGTAAAAGGGGCACATGAATAGCTAAAAGGCATGAATCAGTAGAGGACAGATAAGAAATATCAACTTTCTTTTTAATTGTTTGGAAAAAAAATCTATAAATCTAATCAGACTATCACAATTTTCACTGAATCACAATCTATGCAATTTAGAAGAAAATTATGCCTAATGCATGAGATGGGATGTCATCTTACTTGGAAGATTCACTCTGAAACCTGCCTAACTTCAAAATGTGAGAAAAGATTAATAACGTTACAGAGATTTTCATATGATATCAGTGTGGAATTGTTTGCCAAGTTAAACAAAGTCCACTGTTGTTTTGTTGCTTTATTGCTACTTTAGAAACTTCTGCCTAAGAAGGATGCACACACCCAGACACCCAGATCATGTTATTTTAAGTGGTTTGGAAAGTTGCTTAAATTTCATCTATATTTTAATAATAAGAAACACAAACTGGAAGTTTGTTGAGCTGTCCACAAATGTGGTGCTGATCATACCATCCAAAAATACAGATAATGCAATTTCCTGGTCACTGCATGCATTTATATAATTTTAACTTCAAGCCAACTTATTTTTTTAAAAATAGAAAAGACTGGAAAACGTTGAGTATCTTTCTACTAACTGTTAGATTTTTTTAAAACGGCAGAATAAGTAAAGCAGTCCTAACCAAGAGGAAGTCAGTTCATTTTCTCTGTAGGTTGCAATATAGTTTGCTACCAAGATAATATAAATGTGGAATTTTACATGTTCAACTTTTGCAATTAGAAGTAAATTAGCTATAGCTGTTTCTTTGGTGAAATGGCAATAAGATAGAATAATTTATATTTTGTGTATGTATGCCTGGAAGTCATAGTTGACATCTGGTGACCCCTAGTGAGGTTTGGACATTTCAGAGAGGTGGCTTAGTATTGCCTGCCTCTGTGTCCCAGCCCTGGTATTCCTTGGAGGTTCCTTCCAAGTACTTGCCAGGGTCGGCCCTGTTTAGCTTTCAAGATCTGATGAGATTGGGCTCGCCTGGGCTATCCAGTTCATGGAAATAATTTATATTTTCTGATGGTGATCCTATCTCACCCATTACTTAATTTGTATCCTGACCTTGTTTCAAGGAGTTCATAAATGGCTTTGCTAAGAAACAGCAACTGGACCAAAAATTATCTCTCCACCTTCACAGCTCAATAGGGATTTAAACTTGGGACCTCCACATCCAGAAACAATTATTGGATTATTACCAAAATTGGGTTATTTAACTGAATGAACTGGGTGGAATTCTAGAAATTGGCACTTGAAATAACTTCTAGCATACAGTGCAATATGGCCTAAATGCCACTGCAGCCTAAATGCAGCCTATCCAGACCAGCAATATCCAGTGCACCAAATGACTCTGTTTTGCATAAATATTGTTAAGAGGTGTCTCTCTTGCAGTTTTCCTCATTTAATATCCATGTTCCCATTCAGTTTAAATTATCATAAAACAGCATTCATTTCTGTCATTTCTACATATTGTTAGAACTGAAGTAACAGATTAGAATAACAGTCAAGTAGATGTCTTCGTTCAAGTATGTTTTAAAGTATGGTACCTAGAAATTTATTTTCTTGGCAGACATTTTGTTGATTTTTTGCCTTCTCTGTTTGACAATACTCAGGCTGGCTTCAAATTCTCCCCCAGTCCATAGGGTCTGTTCCAGCTCTCAAGTTTCTGCAGCCTGAGGTCTGATGAACAATAACATTGCTGAGCTATGGTGGTACTTTTGATGCTGATCTGGTTGTGGAGCATGCAAAACTAACAAGAAGCCCTGGGATAATTATTTATAATTATTTATTATACAGCGCCATCAATGTCCTTGGTGCTCTGCAGAGCAACATTTTAAAAAAGGCATGTCAGGTTTCTGGTTTTGATGATTTGCTGGGTGGGTATGCTCCATCGTGCTCCAATGTGAGCGACCCGTAATTGCGGCAGATGGGAGGGGTCTCAGATGTTTCTGAGCCCCCCAAGAGCCCCTGCAGGGGGCTTGCAGCATGGGGTGCCAAGGGGTGCCTCTTCCAAGGTGACAGTCAAGGAATTGAGGCCCCCCCTTTACCCCAATAGGTCCCGCTGCCACAAGACCATTATGGAGTTTAGACGTGCATGCTGGACGAGGCGAGCAAGTGATCTTGCAATTCAGAGCCCTTCCTACATCAGAAGAAAATTGTTGGAATAAACTGTGAGTATAAGCGAAACACCAATGAGCTAACCAAGCACCAAAGCAGAGAACCGATCACAAGCCCCAAATTGTCACGGAGGGAGGGGTGGAGCAGGGGAGTCCCTCCCTTGAAAAGAAAAGTGGTTTTTTAAGCAAAAACTTGGAGGCAAGAGACGATTCTAACTGTAAAAGCTGCAGCATAGCTGAATAGGGTGCAAAGTAGTTCAAAGCAGAATAAAATAGACAGACTTACAGATTGCTCAAATGGACTTTTTCTTATGTAAACAATGTCGACTAGAGGGGACAAAATGGTGAAAAAGATAAGACCTTCTCCAGGAAATGCCGGTTCAGTGACCTCAGCTCTTTACCCGGAAGCAGTCACTGACTTCCCAAACATGATGGCCAAGGCATTGCGCCCTCTGCTGGACCAGATGACTAATATCAATAATAAACTAAACTGTCTCCAGAAACAAATGATGGATACAGCGAAGAAGACAGATGAAACTAATAAAGCATTGAAAAAAGTTGATAAGGCAAGGACTATTAAAGCAGGGACTGGAGATAGTGGAGAAAGAGCGGATCTCCGATAAAGAACAATTATTACAGCTACAAATGGACAAATCACTACACGTCCTACGATTCCAGGACATCCCAGAACAACAAGGGGAGAATTTAAAAGAATTACTGAGCAAAGCACTGGCACCAATGACAGTTAAAATCGGATTCACTACAAAGCAATATGGATGTGGTTTATCGAAACTATCCAGATCTTATCAAGAAAAATAAACTGCCTGGTGAAATATTTGTTAAATTCTCCAAAAGATCAACCAGAGATGCAATTTTAAAAGTGACAAATGGGAAATCACTGAAAACCAAAGGCGAAGAGGTGAAGATCTTAAAAGACATTCCATTTGAAAAACGCAAGAAGAGACGACAATATAAAAATTTAACTTCTTTTCTACACAAGAACTCCACTCCCTTCAGATGGATATTCCCAGAAGGACTTATCTTCACCTATAATGGAAAGAAAGAAAAGATTGACTCTGCCGAGAAAGCAAAACTGTTTCTGGACCAACAACAATCACTGTATAAAGTCAAAGAGAAAGCAGAGGACAATGCACAAGCAGAAGAAAAGAACGATCATGACTCAGAAGCCAGTGAAAGTATTTTTGGCAGTTCTACAGAAGAGTCTGATTCGGAAAAAGGAGAAGCAGCTCCTAAATCTCTTAAAGTTCAATTGAGATTTGATAAAGCTATGCACAGGAAATAATGATTGTAAAGAATGTGAAAGTCTATTTGTGTTTTAAGATCCCAGCTCCCTGCGCTGAAGTGCTGCGGCCCGTGGGAGGCCTGGAGAGCTCCGCAGCTGGCTTCCCCGGGCCTGTGCCAAAGCGCTGCAGTCAGGGGGAGGCCTGGAGAGCCACGCAGCTGGCTTCCCCAGGCCCGCACAGAAGCCCTGCGGCCAGGGGGAGGCCTGGAGAACCCCACATCTGGCTTCCCCGGGCCTGTGCAGAAGTGCTGCAGGCCCGGGGGAGGCCTGGAGAGCCCCATTGCCGGCTTCCCCAGCCCGCGCCGAAGTGGTAAATAAGTGATCCACGGGGGTGGGGGCAGCAGGGGCTTGATGGGGGTGGGTGGGAGAGCCTCCCTCCCCATCTCTTTGCCATTTTCCCCTCCTTTCCTTATCTCCTTCTTTCCTTTTCTTTTCCTTTTTTTCTTTCTCTCTTTTCCTTCTCATTCTTCCTTCCTTCTTTCCTCTCTTTTCCTCCTTCTTTCCTTCTCTCTTTCTTTCATTCCCTCCTTTCCTTCTCTCCTTTTCCTCTTTTCCTCCGTCTTCCCTTCTCTCTTTCTTTCCCTCCTTCTTTTCTTCTCCCTTTTCTTCCTTTCCCTCCTTCTTCCCTTCTCTCTCTTTCTTTCCCTCTTTCCTTCTCTCTTTTTATCCCCTCTTTCCTTCCTTCTTTCCTTCTCTTTCTTTCCCTCTTTCCTTCTCTCTTTTTATCCCCTCTTTCCTTCCTTCTTTCCTTCTCTTTCTTTCCCTCTTTCCTTCTCTCTTTTTATCCCCTCTTTCCTTCCTTCTTTCCTTCTCTTTCTTTCCCTCTTTCCTTCTCTCTACTCTCTCTCTTTTCTTCCCTCTTTCCTCCTTCTGTAGTTCAATTCTAGTGAGAAGGGGTTTAAACTTTAACCCCCTTCTCTCTTCGCTTCCCCCCCCCCCACAGGCCAGCTGAGGAAGGGAAGGGGAGGCTTTTGAAGATGCCTTCCCCCCTTTTTGCTTCCCCTTCTGACATCACTTCAGGTGATGTCAGGGGGCAAGGCATATGCTAATAGTCTAGTAGTTCATTAGCATACCTTATGCTAATGAGCTCCTGCAGCTCTTTTTCTACGAAATGACCCCTGGATACTATGATGTACCCAATAAGGCTAAATGGGCTTGACTTAGCTTTAATGACATAAGATACTCAGTATTATTCTATTATATGCTTTATTCTAATAATAGTAGGAAGGACTAATAGGTAACTTACATGTAACATGATCCTTGCTATATCTCTTGTTTTATTAGCATTAGTATCCCTTATGTCCCTTCCCTATGTAGTCTGTAGTAAAAAAGCAATAAAAATTTACAAAACAAAAAACGGGCAAGTCAACACTTATATAATAGGAAGGGTCACAATAATAAAGGATGTTGCCAATACTGAAATTCCCTGGTTGTGTTTTACAAATACACATGGGATTTCTGGCAAAGAAATGGCCAAAGACTAGAATAGAAGAGACTAGAATAGAAGACTAGACTAGAATAGAAGACTAGACTAGAATAGAGACTAGACTAGAATAGAGATTCTCATTCAAGCAATCCAAAGTCTTACAAGAGTTCTTAGTTACAGTAGGAAAGTGGCCAAATGGCTAAAAAGTTCCTAATTTTAATGTTGGGTGTGAATAGAAGAGACAGAAAATTGAATGCTCTTGGTTTCTTCTCCATATTTCAAGAATTACATTCTCTTTTTTCACTTCTGTGTCATTGCAAAGACACAGAAGTGAAAAAAGAGAATGTAATTCTTGAAATATGGAGAAGAAACCAAGAGCATTCAATTTTCTGTCTCTTCTATTCACACCCAACATTAAAATTAGGAACTTTTTAGCCATTTGGCCACTTTCCTACTGTAACTAAGAACTCTTGTAAGACTTTGGATTGCTTGAATGAGAACATCCAAGAAAATTAGCATGTTGGGGAGAAGGTGAGGCTAGGACCCTTATCCCTGACATGCTAGAATACATCACAGGCTGCATCTACAATGGAGATGTGAAAACATGCTGCGCCACTCTATGGCTGCAGCAGCAAGTGATGCAAAGAACCACTGGGGCACCCCTATTCTTAATTCTCTTGCAGCTGTTTCCCATCCCAACAGCTTTCCCCCATTTCTCAACCATGCTTGTGCAAAAGTAGAGACATGATAGCATTTTTGGCAACTTCCCCCACCTCCTAGAAATTCCCTTTTCTCCTTCCTTTCCATTTTCCTACTGAGCTGTTCCGTAATGCTACAACATGACTCCACAAGGAAAGAGGGGGAACACCTTTTAAAAGCATGTGGCAGCAAGCCCACTTCCCACAGCCAGTGTGGGAGAAGCATCCACATAGTTTCTCTTTCTGCAGCTACTCCACAGTTTCTTCTTGGAACTGGAAAACTTGAGGTTTTGATTTTTTTCCATCTTAAAGGAGGAAAAAAGAAACCAGATGAGCTATGGTCTGACTGGGCATCATGTCATATGGATGCTTCCATATACTGCAGGGGTTTCCTGCTGCTCTACAACTGAAAGTGGTACAACATTTTAAGGGTTTGCACAACACACTGAATCTGTTGATTGTGTAGCTCAGTTCTACCTTGCGCTCACCTGTGAAGTTTTCACATGTATTATTACTCTGACAATATACAACAGTTTTAAACATGCGTGTGTGTATGCAAAGTATGCACAAAATATGCCAAGACAAGACTACCTGGTACAGGTTGTTTCATTTATCCAATATATATTGTTTAATGATTTATTGGATAATTGAAACAACCTATACCAGGTAGTCCTGTCTTGGCATACTTTGGGCATACTTTACGCATATCATCTACACACTTTCATTTTAAAGTCAAGATCTCATGCTGCTCCCTTTGAAAACAATGCAGGTTTTTTGTTGTTTCATCTGAACAAGTCTGAGTATTGTTAGACATGATTGTTAGACATGAGTATTGTTAGACATGAGTATTGTTAGACATGATTTTTACTAGACTAAAAATGAGCTCATAGGCAGAATTTTCTTAGACTCAAAGAAGTTTCTACATTTTAACCAGTAGATGTCTCTGTTCCACCATCCAAGTAGTTGCAAGCCCAGCTGGTCTTCTTGCAATGACAAAACTGCAATAAGTGAATACATACTTAATGCATATTCAGCAAAAGCAGCATTTCATGTTCAAACAATCAAGAGGAGTTTATTCTTATCTGTAACAGGTCTCACCGCTGTTGTTGAGCAGAAAATGTGAAAGCTGGTGAATTTCCACTGTTTTGCCTCCTTTGAAATTCAGTAGAGGAAGACTATGCCAGGCCACTTATTTCTTTTCAGCAATACCAGAATCTATCTTTTTTTTGTGCTGCAAAAAACCTTGTCTTTCTGCTTACCTCTCAATTACTCTTTATTGCCTTCCTTCCTTGCCATATCTCTCCCCCCAAGGCAAGTAAAAATACCTCATTTAAGGACCATTAAATTTAACGTATACACATGAAACATGTTTTGTGTACCTGTAATGTGTGTGCAAACATGTGTTTATCAATGTGTACACCATGCCATACTTGACCGTGGTCCTTGTTGTCCACTGATCCAATGGAAGATATGCATTTGTAGTATTACAATGTCTGAAGTGTACCTATGGTCATTTTATTCTTCTGTTGCTATGACAACAACCCCCTTTCAATTTCACTGACTCCTTGCCAGCTTCAAACTCCCACGCCTTATTTTCAAATTTCAAGTTATCTGGACTATGTCTTCTCTGTTGCCTCCTTTCTCTTCTTACCAGTTATCTGTACCCTATACCCCAAACATCATCATTCTGCAGCAATGTATTCCCTTCAAATCCCTCCCTAAGACCCACAATATCAATAGCTTATCTTTACCTCATCTGTACCCTTATTCAGCATAAATCTTTTCCTTCCCTTTCTTGCCCATGGGCCAGGGGGCATGCCCTTTTACTTATGTGCTTTGTATAGCATCAGAGATATTACTGCTACAATTCATCTCTCCAAGTGAAACATTTTTAACTTTCTCTTCCTTCAAGGAGCTCAGAGGGGTATATATGGGTTACTCTTCCACCATTTTATTCTCACAAGAATCCTATGAGGTAGGTTAAGCTGAGAGAGTGTGATTTGGCCAACAGGTCACCCAGTGAACTGACATGGTCAAGTGGAGATTCAAACTCAGGTATCAACCTGGACCTAATTTGACTGCATTATCATACTTTTTTTTTTTAATCAATGGGTTTATTGGGTTTTCATACACAATAAACAAACATACACACAAACAAACAGACAAACATTTTTCAATACATCATATTACTTATTCGATTTGGTTGTTCCTACATTACTTATTTACTCTACCCTTTTGCTTTTTTTAGTTTTAAAGTTTTTATTGTTTTAGGAAAAAAGGTATTACATAGTTACTTTTCATCAGTTTGTGTTACACTACAAATCAGAGTCATTTTCCTTTAAATGTTCACATTACCAGTTGTTGGGATTGCGTTTCTGTTACAAAACCATGATACAACTTTTCTATTACAATTCCATCTGGTCTTCTATCCATTTGTATATTCTATCCCATCTCTTTTTATGTACCATCTCATTTTTATTTTGTATCCTTAAACTTAAATCATCCATTCTGGCTACGTCTAATATTTTATTTAACAGGTCTTCCCTTGTAGGTAAAGTATCAACTTTCCATTGTCGGGCTATTAATAATCTAGCTGCAGTTATAACATAGCTAATAATGTCTGCATCTTGTTTATCATAACCTCTCGGGATCATATTAAGCAGATACATTTCCGGCTTTAGGGCCACATTTTTACCCAGACTTTCTTGGAGCACCTCCCTTACTATTTTCCAGAATTCCCTTTTGCTAACCGACTATAATCATTACCTGACACATTTTCAGCTATTTTTACTCATCTTCTCTGTTTAGTCACTAAGCATCCTTCATTTTAACAAAATTACACATTCCTGAGCTTTATCTATCCAATCTAATCTTTTACTTATTTCTGTTCCAAAATATCATAAGAACATCCCTTAGCCTTCTCCAATTTAACAACATACTATTTCCTGCACTTCTTTACTTTCCCCCTCATATTATCAACTAATCAAAATAAGACAACACTGCCATGTTAACAACACACTAATTTACAAAGATCTGCATAAAACTGTTTACCTAATTGCAACTTATCTTCCATCAATTTATAGAATACAATCCTAAAGCAACACATAAACAAACACACTTACAGTCTATGTTTCTTGTATTTTTATCTTTCTGTAATTATTTCCCAAGTCCATATAACTTCACCAACAATAATTTATATGCCAAAATAGCCAGCAATTTAATCATAGGTATAACTCATTTTATTTTTACCAGCGAACATTCCCATTTCAGTTGCTTTACAAATAAAATAGCCAGCAATTTAATCATAGATATAACTCATTCTATTTTTGCCTGCAAAAATTTCCATTTCAGTTGCGTTACAAATACCAAAATACCAAAATAACATACCCTTTCACCCTAATTTATAATTCATTTTTGCCAATCAACGGTTTCATTTCCATTCAATTTATAACATCACACCTAACATAACCTAAATTATATTCTTATCAATCCCATATATATATATTTAAGAAAAAATACTGAAAAGCCATAGCTCTGAGTTACAAAACCCTACAAATACCACCTCATCTGTTCTTCTTAATTTTGACATTTCTGTTATTTTCATTAATCTTAAACATATGTATTGTCACCAACTATATAAAATATCAAAACAATTTATGTACTCATTCTCTTTCTAGCAGGTTCCATTTCTACTAATTTAATGCAGATCAATTGAAACAAAACTAATTTATTTTCTTGTATATCACACTTCTCTCCTCCCATCACCACTACTTTATAGCCATCTATTCCGGATTAAGAGAGGACCGATAATTTTTTAATACTGCTAACCAACACAATAATCCTATTCTCCAGCTCTTTATTATCTCGGTTTTCCCCATCTTCTTCTCGGTGCCGTAAGTCCTTGTATTCTTGCACTTTCTTTTCCAAAAGGTCTCTTACACCATCGTTCGTCTGTTTCCTTAATTGTTTGAGTGTTTTCCAAATCCTTAGAGCTTTCTTTAGTCCTTTATCTTTTGTTGTTTTCTTTTTCCCTCTACAAGGAAGTTTTAGGGGACATTTTTTACTTGCTCCTTTTCTTTGTTTCTCTAGCATACGTGTGTGGGGGTCTTCTTTTTGTATCTCAAGGTTTGACGGCAATATCTGGGTATTGGAAGTCTCTCTCTCCTGCTCCTGCTCCCGTTTCTTTTCTTCCTCCCTTCCTTGCATTTCTTGCGTTATTTCTTTCATGTCTTTTCCTTCTGAGGTTATGCTCTGTAAGGTTCTCAACATATTCTCACAAGCGTTTCTCAGCACCTTCTCACAGGTTGCCTTAATTGCTTGTTTCGCTTCTATCATCAAAAAGTTTTGCAACTGTTCCCACGTAAGCTCGGCGTTTTTAATGTCTCTGTTCATTTCCTCATTGGTCTCCTCCTCCTCCATTTTCTTAACTTCTCTCCCGTCCATTTAAATTTCCAATTATATAAATTATACAGCTCCTGAAGAATGACGTATGTTCGGCAAAAGATGAGCAAAAAAGAAAGGCAAAACGCCCTTACCCCACTTCAGTCTCTTCAATCTTCTTTCCCCCGACATTTTTTCCGGCCGTAATTCTCATGTAGGGGGCTACTTCTCCAATGGGGTACTCCAATTCAGTCAGCAACTGTTTTTGCTCCATGCAATGTTTAAAGGAACACCTTTATAGTCCAAGTTGAAAATACAAATAAAAACGGATGGTCGCTTCTGGTGAACATGGCAGCCATGTTCTCCTGCTATTTGCTTCAGCTTTGGGGCTGTTCTGGACACCTCCCCCACCCTGCCGATTGCAGGGGAGGGCCAAAAGGACGCCCCCTGCGCCAACCCCCATCTCCGGGGAGTTGGTCGAGCTCCCCCGACTTTCGGGGGGGGGGCTCAAATAAAGCAAAAACAGTTCGGGCAGGGACGGAGCCTCTAGCTCCCGCCCATCCGTCGATGCACTGTACCGCTTCTCTGACTGCATTATCATACTGATTGTCTTTATTGACTGTCTTTTTGTCCCCATGATGTTCTGATGGGTAAACTAGAAGACTGTGGACTGGACTCTGGGATAGTTAGGTGGATAGGGAACTGGTTGGAGAACCACACTCAGAGAGTAGTTGTCAATGGCATTTAATCTGAATGGAGGGAGGTACCCAGTGGGGGTCCACAGGGCTTGGTTCTGGGCCTGGTAATTTTCGATATTTTTATAAATGATCTAGATGACAGTGTGGAGGAGCTACTCATTAAATGTGCAAATGACACTAAACTGGGAGGAGCAGCAAAAACACAAGGAGATAGAGACAGAATTCAACAAGATCTGAACGTACCCCCAAGAGCACTTCGGTCGGGGACCCAGAACCGTTTGGTGATTCCGGGTCCCCGAGAGGTAAAGCTTGCAATGACAAGGGCTAGATCTTTCTCAGTGGCGGCCCCTACCTGGTGGAATGAGCTCCCGGAAGAGATCAGGGCCCTGCGGGACCTTGTGCAGTTCCGCAGGGCCTGTAAAACGGAGCTCTTCCGTCAGGCCTATATGTAGGAGCCGCCGCTGCCACCACCACCGATGGTGGCAATACCATCGGGAACTGCCCTTGGTAGCCTCTGTGGCAATGAGATCTACGCAGTAATGAGAATAATGGATTGGCATGAACCATCTACGGGGCAGTGGTATCCAAATGGGGCTGCTGGAAGAAACCATCACAACCATCTAAGGCCATCTCGATACTGAAAGCACTTTATTGTTGTTAGTACTGTTACTGTTTATGGTTTTATTGTTTTACTGGATTTTATGTATGGGCCTGCACCCTCTGTAAGCCACCCTGAGCCCGCTTGTGGGGAGGGCGGGGTAGAAATGTCTAAATAAATAAATAAATAAACATGCTGGAAAAGTGGGCAGATGTGAACAAGATGCAATTTAACAAGGACACCCAGCTCTATCTGATGTTGGGCGGCTGGTCAGACTCTAGACCAGAAGACCTGGACCGGGCATTACAAGCCTTGGCTGGTTGGCTTAGGCTGAGTTGGCTGAAACTGAATCCGATGAAGACGGAGGTCCTGTGCTTGGGTTGGGGCAGTCTGGGTGTGGGGATCCCACTCCCGACCTTCGATGGGGCGCCATTGGTGCCAGCGTTGGAGGTTAGGAGTTTGGGAGTGCTCCTGGATGCCTCCTTAACAATGGAGACCCAGGTAGCGGCCACTGCCAGGTCGGGCTTTTACCATCTTCGTCTGATTAGGCAGTTGGTTCCCGTCCTTGACTGCGCCGACCTAGCAACAGTGATCCATGCAATGGTCACCTTGAGATTAGACTACTGTAATGCTCTCTACATGGGGCTGCCCTTGTCACAGATTTGGAAGTTACAGCTAGTGCAGAATGCTACTACTAGGACCAGGGCTTTTTCAGTGGTGGTCCCATCCTGGTGGAATGAGCTCCTGGAGGAGATCTGGGCCCTGCAGGATCTCGTACAGTTCTGCAGGACCTGCAAGACAGAGCTCTTCCACCAGGCTTTCACCTAGGGAGGCCCCACCACTATAGAGCCCTGGCCTTTGGTTATTGACACCTAGCTTAAGCCGTAGGAAGATCTTGAGCAGAACGACATCTAAGCTTTGAAAGTAAACTCTGAAAGTACGCCATCTTGAATGACTAACCAACATTTTCAGCACTTTATGATATTGTATTAACTATAATGGAAATGTTTTAGATGATTTTATGTTGTTTTAATTGTATTTATGTACTGATTGTGAGCCACCCTGAGCCTGCATTGTGGGGAGGGCGGGATACAAATGTGACAAATAAATAAATAAATGATGAGTTCTACATCTGGGTAACAAAAATGAGGAACATGTATACTGAATGGGGGATACACTTCTGAGTAGCAGTTTATGTGAACAAGATCTTGGGGTACAGGTGGACTAAAAGTTAAATATGAGCAGCCAGTGTGATGCAGTGACAAAAAAGGATAATGCAGTCATGGGGTGTATCAACAGAGGCATAACATCCAAATTGCAAGATGTCAGCCCCACTGCACACTGCCACACCTGGAGTCTTGTGTGCAGTTCTGGAGGCCTCGCTTCAAAAAGGATGTGGACAGAATGGAGTGGGTACAGAGGAGAGTGACGAAGATGATCGGGTGATGAGGATGATCGGGGGCCTGGAGACCAAGCCCTATGAGGAAAGGCTGAGGGACTTGGGAATGTTTAGACTGGAGAAGAGGAGGTTGGGGGGGACATGATTGCTCTCTTTAAGGATTTGAAGGGCTGTCACTGTTGGCAGAAGAGGACAGGACTAGCAATAATGGGTTTAAATTAAGGGCAGGAAGGTACCAACTGGGTATTAGGATTGGGCTAGATGGCCTGTATGGCCCCTTCCAACTTTGTGATTCTAAATAGTTATACCAGTGGTTAAATGAATGCAAGGCAATATTGCTTATTTTTGTTGTCATCTGTGTTTGCAGGCTTTTTATGACTTCCACTGTGGCTCAAATGATGTCTGATGGAGCAACACCCATTTGTTGAAATCTGGATCTGTCTCCCCACCACGTAAAAAGCCAAGGGCACCTGACAGCTAGGGCAAAAGCAGTGCATGAGTAGAGCCTGTAGCTTGTGTCTTGAGACCCCACTCAGCTCTTATACTGGGATTGAATCTGATTTGGAGAAGGAAAGGGGGGGGGGAGAAAGAGAGAGAGAGAGAGAGAGAGAGAGAGAGAAAGAGAGAGAGAGATGCAGTAATATAAGCAAGTTCAGTCTCTTCACCTGTGTGTTCCCTTTGTCTGAAAAACAAATCCTCCACTCCTGGCTTCATATCTTACTGGTGTTATACATTGGCTTAAAAATGTGGGTCTATTGTTGTCACATTAGATGGAATTTCCTATATCACATAAGGAACAATAAGCAGTGATAAGGAGAACATCAAGATTTGCAGTCCCATCCTAAATAAATTTATGGCCTAAATCTATTTCTACATCAATGTTTACCACTGCGATCTTTGAGTTGGATCCTAATGGAAGTAATTCAGAGAGTGGACTTTCCACCCAGAGCTAACTCCCCCAAGCTACTTCTGAAGGTTCAGGAACCATTAAAACACAGTGGGATGTGGCATATGGAGGGAAGGAATTGGCAGAAATTGCACTCCTGTTGTGCAAATGCTTGCTTCAGTTGCAGAACAGAGGGGAGGAGTTGATTTCTGCTGTTTTCAGCCTCCCCTCTCCATGCTGCATCCTACTTTGTTTCCAGTCTTCAGGAACAACTTTTCGAGGTGCACAGGAGGCTGAAAGGGATGGGAGAATGAACTTTCTCCATTAATGATTTGTACGAATCAACCCTTTGCAGCCACCACATAATCTAAAAAACTTGTACACTTAAGGAAGTAGAATTTTGTGATCTAGAATTTTTTAGATCACCATTCAGTACAATTCAGTAAAACCTTAATAAAAAAGGTAAAATAAAGGTTTCCCTTGCTCAAAAGCCAATCGAATCTGACTCTAGGGGGCGGTGCTCATCTCTGTTCCCAAGCCAAAGGGCAGTGCTGTCCGAAGACTTCTCCGTGGTCATGTGGCTGGCATGACTAAATGCCAAGGCGCATGGAACACTGTTACCTTCCCACTGAAGCAGTACCTATTTATCTACTTGCAATTTCTTGCTTTTGAACTGCTAGGTTGGGAGTAGCTGGGGCCAGAGAAGGGAGCTCACTCCATCTTGCGGCACTAAGGTCTTGAACTGCCAGGCTACAGACCTTCTGTTCTGCAACTCAGCATCTTAACCTCTGAACCACCATGGCCCTAAAAAACCTAAATACAAGACATCAATTAAACTGGAGCTTTGAAAATAAAATTACCAGATAAAAACAAATCAACCTCCTAATGACTGTGTGTAAGAAAACTGAGTCGTAAAAACCCTTTTTGTTATTCCCACATTGTGCCTTCAGGCAGCCTTCTCTAAAGATATGACTTCACCATAACTTTTAGTTTTATCTGCCAGAATCTGTCAGCTTAGGAGAACAGTTTGCAATCATTCAGACAGGGACCTTGAGCTAGTATTTGTTGAGTTACCGTACCCAGAGGTTACACAAAGCTGGCTGCTATATACTAAATGTCCTGTTCATTAAACTTTGCACCTCACTATGTATATAGTCAGATGATGACAAAAGGATAAAATAGGAAAGCTTCTAAAAGCTATTTTTTTAAAAAAACTCTTAGTCATTCTGAAGCACTATAATTAAAAGATGAAGGAAAAATTAAATGTACTGAAGTAGAAAATATGATTAATACACAGCATGTTTAGCAAAGTCTTCACTTTCTAAAGGCCAAACTAGGCTGACCCATCTGATTAAACATGAATCTTCCCCACCTGTATATAAAGCCAGCAGGGGAAGGGTCTGATTGCAATAGCCAAAGGGGATCCTTGGCAGCAGTGCTAAATGTTCCACCCTCTGCATAGCCTATCTTTGCTCATTCCTTTTTACACTGACACCAACGTTATTGCTCAACAGAGGCTAAGGCAGGCAACCATGGGGCACAGGGAATGTTTAATTTCTCATATACTTCTTATACCTAGCAGGCAGTGAAATACCATCCCCTCACTTTATGTGTGAGAAGCTGGGAGCCCAAAAGGGTTTGTAGCAGAAGGACAATTCAAAAATACTCCCATCGCTGCAAATCTCTCATCCTCTGAGTTCTCAGGGCCTTGAGCAGGCTTATTTGTGAATACCACCTCTTCCTGCAGACCTGGAGAGTCTGATAAGCATGTAGAGACCCCAGCCTTGTTTGTGGGTTGCTTGTGTGGTTTTTGGCATATGCACTGGTTCCAAACAGTTTACTATTAGATATAGCAATGGGCAGTGCCAATAAAAGCACAACATTCTGCTACAGCCAAAGTCCTTATTAAGAGACCCAGGACTGGTTTGTACATAAAAGATGATGCAGAGCAGCAGTTCCAAACTGTGACACGTTGAACTGTGTCAGAGGCTGATCCTGCAGATAGTCTCTCAATACTTTCCACTTCATGAAAAGTGTTACCTAATTGTCATCTTGCAATATGTCTCGGGCTTAAGTCTTAAGAGCTGATGGGATGCACATGATAGGCATTCACACTCTAACTATAGCAATCTGTTCATTGAAGCTACATTACAGATCTGGACTAAGACCCATTCTAGGCTGACTCCACCACACTCCTTATTAACAACCTTTATAGGCTAGTCCTGGTTTCCCACAGGGGAAGCCTTGGTTTGAGTATATACAACTTATCTCTTCATTTGACTCTAAAAGGTCCCTCCCCCCTTCGTAAATCCTTAACAGAAGTTGAAAGGTTGCTGGTCAGTAAAATAAGCTTGGTTCAGGGGCTGGTCTCTACAATTTACAACAGTTTCCACTAGAATGATAAAAGTATCAATTGTCCTGGCATGCAGACTTGAATAAAGAGCTCATTGTAGATCAGTGGAACCAAATCTGGGACCCCTGCACTCACCACCCCGAAAGCTCTGAACATTAGAATTTCAAGGTTATTTCATGCTGGTACCTAACCCCTGCACAACGAGCCCACTCAAACCCCACAATGCCTTCGACCTGCTGGAGACAATGTGAAAAACAAGGGACTTTTTACCATGGTTGGTGGTCTTGTGAACTGATAGGTACATTTTGGACTCAAATTCAAAACCAAATCCATATAATCACTGGTCATTTGATTCCCCTATCCCCAGAAATAATTCTTCTCAATCTGTGGGAAAATTACAAAATCTCCAAAGCAGAACAAGAACTAATTATGATAATGTTAATCATGGCTAAATGTCTTATTGCATCTCATTGGAAGTCTGCATCAATTCCATCGCTGCAAGAATGCCACTTGAAGTTATGGGACTTATTCACCCTGGATAAAATTATGTACAATCTAGATAAATTTAGAGATACCTCAGGGCAATCCAGTCACCTAGAGAAATGGCAACCTCTAATGATCAAGTGTTGGTCTCAGGGCTATTTTTGGGAAGGAACACACAGGAACGGAGTTCCGCCTGGCTTCAGAGTTGGCCATGCCCACTATAGCCAAAACCTCTGTGTGCATGGCTACAGAGGGAAGGCTTGGAGAGTGACCCCCCCTGGCGACTCTGAGGTGGGGGGCCTCTGAGGTGGGAAGGCCTCCCTGTGCCTTCCCTGGCCTGTCCAAGAGCTGGCTTGCCCAGGCGCCCCAAGGGAAGGTAGTTTAAACTGCCTCCCTTCCCTCCAAGGGCCAGCTTGCCCGGGCTAGCCAAGGAAGGTGTGGGTGTGGCCTAATATGCTAATGAGCTGTATTGTCAGGGGTGTGGCCTAATATGCTAATACGTTCCTGCTGGGCTTTTTCTACAAAAAAAGCCCTGGTTGCTCTGATCTCTCAAATGATTGCTGTGTTCTAAGTAAAAGCCAATGCTCTCTTCTTTGCTCACACTGAATAGTGTATGTATTTCTTAGTCTCACTGTTCCACTACTGGTGTAAATCTGTGTTCAACAAACTTCTCAGCCCTGCATTTGTATTTCTAGTTTATTGTGTTTAGTTGTTCACACTCAGTTTTATTGATGGTTTGTAACCTTATTATACTGTTCAATATTTTAATTCTGTATACTTGGATGATTGTACTCAATTCTATTGAAAGACTGTAATATTATAAAAACAGTCTTAAGAGCCAATGTTGATATGGTTATATAGAGTTCAGTGCAATAAGAAAATAAGCACAGCAGGGAATGAGCTGAGCTTAAATACTGCTCCCTGAAATGCTAGGGTTTTTTGTGTGGCACAATATGAAAAAACAGCACCCCCAATTTGGAAGCTGAGGTGGTGTGACTGATGTTGCTTTCTCAGAATTGTATCATCTTTATTTTTCTACACATACACTCCAGGTCAGTATCAGGAGAAATAAAAAAAATCCATAAGACATCTAAAGTGTACATGGGATGCTGCAATACATATGTGTGGGGAGAGGAAGCTGCACATAATTCGGCAAGTCATAATACAACATTTGTAGATACTTATCAGCAGAAAATTTATTTCAAAACCAGTTTGATTGGGGGAAGCAATCTCTAGACACAAAACAGTATCCCAGATAAGAACATAGTTTACAAATCATTCTCGGATATAAGCAGGATTGCATGGGCTCCTTGTATACCACTGCTACTGGACTTTTCTCTTTGCACTTGGCCATCAGTTATGATGGCCATGGTGTCATGAGTGTGACATAAACATGAAAATGAAGTTAAACACATGGTAAAAAAGGTGTTCCTATTAAAGCACATAAGAGCTGTTTTCTCTTCTTCGCAAAGATGCAGCTGAAAGGCCTGCCTGATGATCTTTTCAAATGAGGCAGAACTTTAATCTCTCCCCTTATGCAAATGTATCACTGGTTTTATTCCATTCCATTTATTGTCAACACATGGGTCAGTACTTCTGTTGATTTTTTATCCCCCATTTCATTGATATATTTTGGGGCCTGATAAATTATTTGGTTATCAGCCTTCAGTTAAAAATGAGATGCATTTTCCAAACTCCTTCCCCCACCAGGACCACAGAGGTTTAAATGAATAAATCAGTTCTGGAACTAATGTACAATTCTACCTTATCCAGAATGAATTACTGAAACTGAAGCAACATATTACCTTCTTAAAACCAGAAAGGTGGGATTAGTTTATTTATACTGAAGTGTTGTGAGCTTTAGTCCTGCAGATCTTTGGGATGAAACTGTGTCATATCTGCAACTCAGCATCCGTGAAAGCATTTACTGTACATATTTACCAGCATATGCAGCAGCATAATGGCCGCATTATTAGAGTCTGGCATTCTTCAGTTCTCACTGCTTTCAGGCTCTAATATTTTACAGATTTTCTGGAGCACAGGAGTTTGGGGAGGGGATAAAATTGGAGGTGCACTGCACTTTTACCCTGAAAAAAGACACATATGTTTTTCCTCAATTGGTTTACTGGGGTTGCCAGACCCCATGGTGGAGGGGGCCCCCCTGCTGCCAGGCCCTGCCCCCAGCTGCTGATCAGCTTGCTGCGGGGGGGGGACCGACCAAGAGAAAGAGGAAGGCCCAGGTCATGTTGCTGGCAGTGTACAGGAAGTGACATCATCACACCAGCGACATCTGGGTGATGCACTGGTATTTGGGTAAAAACTCTATGGTAAAAATGACTTCTACCATAGAGTTTTTGCCCAAATACTAGAGCATTGCCCAGACATCACTGGCATGATGACATCACTTCCTGTGTGATTCCAGCAACATGGCCTAGGCCTTCCTCTTTCTACTGGTAAGTCCCCCCCATCCCCTGGCAGTTGCCAGGAGGGACCTGGCAACGCTATGGTTTACAGAACAATGGGTAAGCATTCTCCTTACTATGGCGGGAAAACCACAGGAGGAGAAAAGACTACCAAGGGGTGGCCATAACAGAGGTTTATAAAATTATGCATGGTGTCAAGGAAGTAGATAGAGAGAACTGTTCCTCTCTCTTCCATAATACTACTGTTGATGAGCAGTAGATTGAAGATAGACTAAAGAAAGTACTTCATCTAATACATAATTAAGGTTGCTTTCACATAGGGACAATTCCTCATTTTCTTGTAATTACTGTGGCAAATACAAAGACAATTCCCTCGCACCTACCATTTTACCCTCCCCTTGCCATTTTTAAAAAAATCTGTAACAGGTATATCAGTGGTGAAGGAAAGTGCTAAATCACAGCTGACTTACCATGACACTAAGATTTTCAAGGCAAGAGACAAACAGAAGTGGTTTGCCACTATCTTCCTCTGCATAGTAACCCTGGACTTCCTTGGATGTCTCCCATCCAAGTATTAACCAGGGCCAGCCCTGCTTAGCTTCCCAGATCTGATGAGTTTGAGCTAGCCTGGGCTGTCAATAGTTTTTTTATAAATGGAAAAAAGCTTGCTGGCTGTGCAGGGTGGGAACAGCACAGGTAACAGACTGGATGTTAGCAAGGAGATGCAAAAATCTTTACCTTCTCATTCACATTTCCCCCAAACTCACTTCCCCAAACTACAAGCTTTCAGGAATGATCATTCCAAAGTGGTTTGGGAGAATGCTGCAGCAGCGCTGGGGAAAATCTGGATGGTTGTTGGAATGATGATTATTTGTGCAGAAGGCATGGAACAGTCATCCCTGTTGATACTGTTAGATCTTTCAGCAGCCTTTGGCAGGGTGTCCACTTTGTGGAACTGGCTCCCTGAAGAGGTAAAGTCATTAGAAATCTTCAGGAAGCACTGCAAGGCATGTCTGTTTGCCAGGGTTTTTGATGGAATATGGGCAGCAGGCATCTTTTGGAAGGGAGGAAGTATTTTGCATGGGGGAAAGATTTTTAATATTGGTCCCGGTCACACAGAAAATTTGCTGTGGGAGAGCCATGATTGCCGGGCGGATTATATGAGCGCGAGCACACAGAAACATCTGGTAAGCGTTGCGCACCTGTAGGCAACCCATAGCGTCCAGCCGAAGATGTGTGGTTTAAAAGTACCTTGGAAAGTCCACTATCAACCGGTTGTGATGGGCTGCAGATGGACGCTCTCCATGTGATCGCTCCAACACGCTCCTCTCGTGTCCCTGCTTCCTGGTTGGACTGTGCCGGAAACACCCGCTGACGGAAACAGCGCCGTCGTTTCTGATCGCCTTTGGGCGAGTCAAATTGCGATGGTGCAAATAGCCACGCCTCCTCCCCGCATTATCCGGCATGTGTGACTAGGGCCATTATTTGGTTTTAATTTGTAGTTTTTAAATTGTTGCTTGCAAGCTGCCTTAAACTGAGAAGAAAGGGGAGGGTTTATAAATATTTAAATAAATAAAACAAGTCAAAATAAAAATGGCAGGTGGGACACAGAGAAAAGAGCTCCATGCAAAAGCAACTTGACTTGGCCACTTGGCTGGATAGATCAGACAGATTCATGAAGGATATCCATCAATGGCTATCAACTTTTTTATTTATTTATTTTATTCAATTTATACCCCACCCACCCTGCCAGTGCAGGCTCAGGGTGGCTTCCATAAAATGCATATATAAATACAATTAGAATACATCATAAAAACAGCCAAAAACCATAAACAAATCAGTTATCCTAAAGTGCTGGAACAGTATTCAGATAAAGTGTGAGAGCAGAGATTTTCAGATTTATACAATACTCCATAGGTGACAATAGTAATGATGTTCCTGCGCCAGCTCCATTGATCTCCTTATATACATGCAGCATGGGCGGGTTAAAGATGGTGAGGTCAGGGTACAAGGACACTCCTTGGTGTATATACGGCTCCTTAGTCGAATGCCAGGTGGAAGAGCTAGGGTTACTAGCTCTGGATCAGGAAATACCTGGAGATTTTGGGGGTGGAGCCCAGGAAGGGTGGGGTTTGGGGAAGGACCTCAGCAGGGTAGAATGCCATAGAGTCCACCCCCCAAAACAGCCATTTTCTCCAGGGGATCTGATCTTGATCATCTGGAGATCAGTTGTAATAGCTGGAGTTTGGGAATCCTACTATGAACCACGATGGCTAAATGGAGTCTCCACATTCAGAGGCAGCGTTCCTTTGAATGCTAGTTGCTGGGAAGCAACAAAAGGGAAATGATTTGCCTTTGTGAAGAAGAAGAAGAAGAGGAGAAGAGGAGATTGGATTTATACCCCGCCCTTCATTCGGAGTCTCAGAGCGACTTACAAACCCCTTTCCCTTTCCCTCCCCACAACAGACATCCTGTGAGGTAGGTGGGACTGAGAGAGCTCTTTTGAGAGCTGCTCTTTCAAGGACAGCTCTGACAGAACTATGGCTTGCCCAAGGTCATCCAGCAGCTGCAAGTGGAGGAGGGGGGAATCAAACCTGGTTCTCCCAGATTAGAGTCTACGCACTTAACCACTACACCACTTGCTCTCTTTGTGCCCTTGTTGTGCATGTAGCTGGCCACTGTGGGAAGCAGGATGCTGGACGTGATGGGCCATTGATCTCATAAACTTTGCAGGGCTCTTCTTATGTTCAGTTAATATTACCTCTTGCCATCCTGCATGTACAAACATTGCCACAATAAATGGCAAATTATTTGTAATGATGACATGGAGATCAATTAGCCGGAGCCAGGGGTCATTTCCTGCAGGAGCGCACAGGAGCAGAGCTCCGGCAGTAAAGAGCCCATGGGGTGGGCACATGCAACAAGCCCCACCCCCTGATCCCAGCAGCCCTCAGTCAGAGCAAGAAACAGCCAGGTAAGCTGCAGAGCTCCCCCCCCCAGCCCAAAACAGTCCAGTGGCACCTTTAAGACCAAGTTTTATTCAGGTACAAGCTCTCCCTCCTCTGCGAGGACAGATCTGCACGTCCCCCCCCCAATAGCTAGCAATCCAAAACAGTCCAGTGGAGCCTGAGCGGTGGGTGTTGCCTTCTGACACACTTCCAGTGATGTCAGGGGGTGTGGTATATGCAAATAAGTTATGCTAATGAGCTCCTGTACCTCTTTTTCTACAAAATGACCCTTTGCCGGAGCAATCACACTGCAATAATACTCAATGGACTTTTAACTGAAAAAAGAGTTGGTTGAGAAAGTTAAAAAGGGATAGTTTTTAAGCTCTGTTATATGATGCTTGGAACAATAGTATTATAGAATTCATGGACTGCCTTTATGGAGGGAATGTTAAATTATGGTAAGGTGAATTATGTTGGTTTTCACAGTCCTGTCAACTCTGTGGTTCACTATCCTTTAATGGTTATGACACTCAGTTGTTTGGAAGGATCAGCTGCTGGTGAGCATCAATAGAGCTCTATTTAAATCTGTGGTGCTGGTTGTGAAGCTGTGATACTGCCTCAAAATAGAATGTCTGCATC
The DNA here is from genome assembly GCF_001447785.1 of Gekko japonicus. Taxonomy (NCBI): domain Eukaryota; kingdom Metazoa; phylum Chordata; class Lepidosauria; order Squamata; family Gekkonidae; genus Gekko; species Gekko japonicus. The sequence goes on along the minus strand of NW_015169188.1, from coordinate 111,338 downwards.
TGATTTTCTTGCAACACAAAACTTTTAACAGCCCTAGAAATCGGAGGTGGGAGAATCAAAGATACAGGAGATCGTTTCCTTGGTAAAGGATTTGAATGAAAAGAAATCTTTAATTAACTATGGAGAACATGTAGGGGTGCAACAAGAGATGAGCCTCTTAGGAGCAATGCTCCCTCTAAGCTGTGGAATCTAGTGAGCAAAAATTCTGCTTTGTGAGCTACTGGCATTAAACTTGTGAGTCAGCCATTTGGCTACTGCATAAATTAGTTTGCTCTGGAGCCATCCTTCTTTGAGCTAAGACAAAAATCTGTGAGGTGGAGGCTAAAAAACTGTGAGCTAGCTCACACTAACTCAGCTTAGAGGGAACACTGCTTAGAAGGGAACGTGCCTATAGGATGTGCATCTGACTTTATAGCAGGAGTCTTCAACCCATGGTTCAGGACCCTTATGTGGGTCCTATGTTACTGTGCTATGACCCAGATAGAACTGCTTTTACAGAAGGACATGGCTGCTAAAGAGAAAGGGTTCCTCCTGCATGCAAGCTATTAAAAGCAGCAGGGCAGCAAGGTGAGGTCACTCAGTGGTGGAGAGTATTCCTCCATGGCTTTGATCCTTGGCTTATTCTTCACTACGGTACACCCCTTGCTGCTTGACTTGTGTTTCGTGTCTCCAGCTCCTTTGGTCTTAGGGTCGCCAGCACTTGGCTGAAAACCACTGGGGGAGGGAGGAAGTAGGAATGGACATGCAATGTTACTTCCTGCCAATACCTGGAAGTGACATCACATTGTTGGCGCGACCTTGGCATGATGTTCTGGCTTTTGGACAAACCTCTATGGTAAAAAAAATTCCACTGCTAGCCCTCAGCAGGCTGGTGGGCAACTCAGAAGGAGACTGGTCTCCCTATTTCATCTGCTGTCAATGGTTCTGGCGTTCTGGTAAGAACTGGAATTTGTTATTGGGTGGCATCCCTAAGATAAAGAAAACAAAAATCACATAAAAGTACTGTGAACAAGTTCTTTCAATGCTACCTATTTGATTCCAAATAATGAAACATATCCAGAGGGACTTTGCCCCCACTGACATGTTACCAAGTTTTCTTCTGTCCTAGAAATAGAACATGGAATAGGAAGAATAAGTTAGGCAGCACAGAGAAAACGCTATGGAATGAAACTTTTTTTAAATAAAAAAAACCTAGAACAGATTTTTTGCAATCTTTTTTTGAATCTCTAGGGGCTGCACGAGCTACTCTGCACCATCTAATGAGCTACCTTTTGGAGTCCCCTGGCTTAGTAGCATATTTCATTTCAAACATGGAATTTATGCTCCACTGTTGTGAACCTGAACATACCCAAAAGCAACAGGGAGAAAATGTGTGTCATGTACAGGGTTTTACTGCAAGCAAGAAATATTTTAGGATATGCTCTGAGTTTTTTTTCCTTATCATTTGAAACTCCAGTGAATGGAACTGTCTGGAACAAGTTTAGACTGCTTTCGTGTCTGCTTTTCTTTAATAGCCATTCCCAGGAAGTACTTTTAAGGGGAAAACAAACCTTTGTTAACTGATTCACACATTGTATGGCTGCAAACCTGGGTTTGTCACTGAGTTTGCACTGAACAGGAATCCACAGCCAATCCTGGCTCCCTGACAAGTGTCCCTGAAAGATGCACATACATGTTGGTTGTATTTAAATGTTTACACTGTTCTCTCCTAAAGATGTAGTATGTGGTGGACTCCAAAACTTTTAAAAATTATGTATTACCCATATTTATACATGAGATTTGTCAGCTTCCATGAAATCCTCTAATAAGGTCCATATTGAGCTATTAGGGGAAGTCGTGGAAGTAGTGACAGACTTCACGTTCCTGGGATCCCAGATCACCGCAGACTGTGACTGCAGCCATGAAATTAAAAGACGCCTGCTCCTTGGGAGGAAAGCGATGGCGAACCTAAACAGCATGATAAAAAGTAGAGACATAAACAGATATTAACTATCCCAAGTGATAGCTCCAAGGGAATTTATCATTTGGAGTCTTAGTAGTAGACTTCCTAGATTAGAACACTGTCAAAGATGAGTTTCTGTAAATTTTTAACTTTGCATCTTAGCTACTTATTACTGACGTGTATAGATTTGTTTACACCTGTTCTTTAAAGAAAACTCCTCAGAAAATGAGGCAATTGCTGTAATATCTTTTCAAACCTCTCAGTTGACTTTGAAGACAGTTTGCCTTCACTGCAAAACTGCAGTCATCCCATGGTTCACAGAATAAAGGGTCTGGGTCAGATTTTAGTTTAAAGAATGAAATAGAAATTAAAAAATAGAAATAGAAATGTCAATCTGTATTAGAGGAGAGAAAAAGAAAGCAGTAGATTGAAAGTCAGACCAATCAGAAGCATTACAAAATATCTTCAGGAGAGAGAAAACAAAGGAGCGTGAATAAACAAGGGAATAAATGTGGTAGAGTCACAATGCCGAGAATAAAAGAAACCCAGCTAGGGAGAACAAGGGGGGGGGCAAAAGGTTTCCAGCATTGTACAGTACGAAAGCGGTAGAAAATGGGCAGAATAAAGAATAAGTAGCAGGCTTCAGTTGTAAAGAAAAGAAAACAAATCACCATGACAACTAAAGGCTGGTTCTGACATTGTATTATCCACTCTGTTCCTCCCCCATCCCCCCAATCACATATCAGAAGGCAGATTCAAGCATCTGGAGCTGCTGTTACATTTTAACTGCACACAAGAGCATTTATTGTCAAATACACTTAATCTACAGGCAGTTTAGATGGTAGATTTTTAAAGGAGGGCACCAGAGCTTTCTGATGTTGGCCTGTCAACCAGGGATATAGACAGATCACCTAATTTGTGTGATTGGGATGCCCAAATGAAATCTATACTGTGGTACTGTTCTGGCTTTCATCGTCCATGAATCTGAAGCCACAAAATACAGTATTTATTCCAGAAATTCATGAAAGGACTCAGAGCAGGGCTATTCAACATAGCCTCCACACGTCTGGTACAGCCCGACCCCCTTTCGTTCCTTTTTGAGTCTCCAGGCAGTCGGGAGAGCTCGGCCAGCTCTCCCAGAGAGAGGGCTGGAGCAGGGGGCTTGTTTTTTGGCCCCTCCTGCAATTGGCAATGCGGGGGGGGGTGACCAATATTGCCCCGAAGCGGGAATGATCGGCGGGATAGAACATGGCTGCCATGTTCTACATAGATGCAGCCATCCATTTTAACCATCCTGGGATTTAAGATTCATAACAATAGCAGCAACATAGAAGAAGAAGTAAAGGAAAGTGTGAGTACATATACTTTGAAGTTTTAAGCAGAGAAGAAAAATGAAACTATCCCCAAATAAATGTGTCCAGATTCGAGAAGGATAGTGGCCAGGAGACATACGGGAGTTAACTTTGTGTCTTTATTTTTCTTGGGGAAAATAAGGACTATGCGTAGGCGTTTTTGCCTTTTGCTGTTTCTGTTCATCAGCAAGGATCTATAAAGGACAATGGCTGCCAGAAAGGTTACAGGCTAATGAGAACGTTGTTTTTGGAACTTGAATTAATTAGCTTGGAAAGTTTGATTGAAATAGCATTTGTAATGAGGACGGAGGAGGAGATTGATGAGAATATGGAGGTGGATGAGATGACGATCGAATAGTTTCTCAGAGTTCTGAAAGAGGCGGTACAAAAGAGGTGTGAGGAAGCATGTGCAAACTTACTGGAAAAAACGCATAATACCCAGGTAGAAACTGAAAAAAAGGAAGAGCAAGAGCAACCCATTGTGAAGGAAGCCCTAGATGATCGGCAAAAGGAGAACGGTGACTATGGCAGAAAATCTGGGGATTCTACAAGAGAAAGACCATATAGAAACCCAATATCCTCTAACTGAAATAGTAAGAAAGAGACCAAAAAAAAAATCATCTTGTGCAAAGTTAGAATTGCCAAAAGAAAATAAACAGTGCCTGAAAACTGAAAGAGAAGGAAACAGAAGGATAAAAAGAAGGAAGCGACGGGCTTGGAAATTCAAAGGAGACAACAAAATATGGGAACTAGAGTGAGTGAAAACCAGAGAGGGGAGAAAAGGAAATCAGGGCACACATAAAGAAAGAAGACATGTAGATATGCTGTGGCAGAAAAGTAGACTACAGATGTTTAGGAGGAAAAATAAGTTATATAAAAAGATGGAAGGATTGGTTTTCTTTTGACATTTGCCTAGCTGGAAAAATGACCTTAATTTTTTTTTCTCTTTCTGCTGTAAATTAGTGGTGATTAAGAAAGCCTTATTATGTGTAATCTAAAGATAAAAGATGCTGGAAATAATAGGGATGTCGAATTGTTTAAAGGCATTTAATTATGTTTAATTATGGCCCCGGTCACATGAAAGGTTTTGGGCCCGGAGAGGGATGGATCGGGGGCACAGCAAACAGGTGCGATCCCACCGCAACATCTGGGAAACGTTGCGCGCCCGTCCCCGATCCGGCCCTTCTGGCCGAAAAACCGCATCAACAAAAAACCACCTCCGGAGGTGGTCTTACCGGAACGGCCGTGGCAAGCCGGTGCGTCCTTCTGCCAGCGCATCCCCGGCCCCTGGCCAAACTGCGCATGCTCAGACATGCGCAGTTCGGCAGCCTTCCGTCGCTGTCTCCCCAGTCTCCCCAGCATCTGATCGTGCTAGGGAGCAATTGCGTGGTGGCTCACGGGATCTCTATGATCCC
>NW_015169188.1:60172-105274 GCF_001447785.1 Gekko japonicus | reverse complement strand
TAAGCGAAACTCCTCCCCTTTTTAGGGGAGTCAATAAAATCTTTATACAAAAAAAAAAAGAATGTTGTGTTATGATGTTGTAATTAAGTTCTAATTAATTTTGATAACAGTTTAGCATGATTGTGTTGGATAAAGATTAACTTTGGGATGATCAAAGATAGATAAAGACCTGGCAGATTATAACTGGAAGATATTGGTGTAACTAAGTGGAAAATCCTCATTTAATAAATAGTAGAGTTAACTTTATAGCTAAGTTTGATATACTGGTTCCAACAAAATGATAAATTAATGTAAAGGGTGTAGAGATTGATTGAAAAGTTAAAAGGGTAATAAAAGAAAAAGACTTAAAAATTTCAACATTAAACCCTGTACCCATACTAGAAGCAAGGAACTGGCAGACTACTGGAGGATGTGCAAGAGTTAGAACCCTGCAAGGTGAAGATAATGTGGAATATAAAAAGCGATTATGACTGTCTTATACTACTGATATGAATTTACAGCGTAGTTCTGAAAATGTAGTATATAAATCTTAAAGGAAATAGAAATAGAAGTATCTAATCAGAATTGATCTTAAGGCTGAGGATAAGAACAAAATATTTATTTTTTTGTCTGGTCTGTTTGTTACCCTGTGCTGCTGAAAAGAAAATCGCTGTCATAGGTTTCTGTATGTGGTCTTGTTGTTGTTCTTGTTTATATGTATGATATAGGCTTATAGTATTAAAAACCCAATAAATATATTGTTTTTTTAAAAAAACAGCCTCCAGACATGAAAACACATGAAGCTGCCTTATACTGAATCAGACCCTTGGTTCATCCTTGTCAGTATTGTCTACTCAGACTGGCAGTGACTCTCCGTGGTCTCAGGTAGTGTCTTTCACATCACCTATTACCTGTTCCTTGAATTGGAGATGCCGGGGATTGAATCTGGGACCTTCTGCATACTAAGCAGATGCTCTACCACTGAGCCACAGCCCCTCCCTCCCTTCATTTGTCTTGCTTGAGGTTCTTAGGACTAAGTACAAATTGGAGAGGCTCAAGATGCCAGATCTACACCATGGATCCTATTTCACTTTGCAGTGAAATCACAACAGATCTGCTCCATCACGATTTCCCGATATAAATGAAATCCCAGGTGTTGTCAAGGAGCATTGTTTGGAAACAAGCACTTGGCATTTTTGAAAGGTACCTCTGACATATCATTTTAGTGTGCCATGAAGAAGAAATATATACTAGACTTTATATTGTACTGATCGATTGCTAGAGTAAATCAGCTTCCTTCAGACTGGTGGCACTGTGATGATTTACACCAGCTCTGGATCTCTGTACAGCATGGGAAAAGATGAGCAGAAAATGTTTGGGCTCAGGCTGAAATTTTCCTCTTTGGAGTAAGTATATTGCCTCTGCTTCAGTGCCTAATGATCTCACAAATAATAAGCTCTGCTAGCAGAAAGATAGAAAGGGAGAGCCCTAAATTATATTTCATATTTAAAAACACTTTTAGACAGTATTAATAAATGTATTCTGCAACGTAATATTTAGCTTTGTTTTCCACCTGGTAGCCAAAATTGCTACCTGAAATTTGGGTCGAGGAAAGTTTAGCTAGCAGAAGAATGACTTGAAGCTTCTAGATGAAGCTTCTAGATGTTCCAGTGTTGTTCTCAAACCATACATCCCCATAGGGTTTTGTTGAGGTTATGCTGATGAGTGAAATATTCCCACATGCTGCATGGGAACTCTGCTGAGCCTGATCTTGCTGGTCTACAGAGTAGACCTTAGAAAATGCAGGACCAGTATGGTTCCTTTCCTTGTGGCACCCGCTTTGCTGACCACTACGGCATATCAGGTATAGTGCTGAAGCACTAAGCCAGCAATCTCCCATGTAGTAGCTTGAAGTGCCCTAAGAAGTTTCCTAAACTGTCAAGACAGTAAACAAAAATCTGTAGCTGCATATCAGCTCTCTGATATGAGACATTCAGAGGTGCTTTGCTATTGTCTGCCTCTGTGCCATGATCCTGGACTTTCTTGGTGGTCTTCCATCCAAATTCTAACCAGTGCCGACTCTGTTTAGCTTCTAAGATATGAAACTGGGCTAGCCCAGGCTACTGAAATATACAAGTGAAATATTTGAGGAAACAGGCTGCGCTGAACGCCAAATGTGGCTCCCTCATCTTTCCCAGGGGCCCTTGTTGTGATCTGGGGGGTGGCGTAGCATGGTGAGCTGGCCTGGGTGCTATTCCTTCCTCAGTGGGCCTACAGTTTCCGTGAGTTCCTGCAGATCTGTTTCACTGTCAGACAATCAGGGGACTAGCTAGGCTGCTGGTGGGTGGGCTAGGTGGACTTCAGCTGGCCAGTTTCCTCTCTGGTTCCCCGGCTCAGCATATAATCAGTCCTCTAGGCATGCCAGGCCTCATTTGACCTTTGTCTGCCTTCCCTTTTAGTTTTCACATGTATGTGTTCTTCTGGATAATCATATGGGGTTTTGTCTTTATTATATGCTTCTCTACCTTGTCACGACTTTGCTATCTTGTCACAACTTGGTTGGCAGTTTGGGCATTGGGCTGGATCCAGGGCTTTTTTGGTAGAAAAAGCCCAGCAGGAACTCATTAGCATAATAGGTCACACCCAACAGTAGGAACTCATTAGCATATTAGGCCACACCCCTGACAGTACAGCTCATTGGCATATTAGGCCACACCCCTATGTTACCAGAAGTGTGCTCATCCAGCCGCACCCACCTTTTGCTTCTTATTTTGTTTACCTTGTTTGTTGTCCAAACCCAGGGCTTTTTTGTAGCAGGAACTCCTTTGCATGTTAGGCCACACACCCCTAATGTAGCCAGTCCTAATGAGTTTCTGCTGTTGGGTGTGGCCTGTTATGCTAATACGTTCCTGCTGGGCGTGGCCAATTTGGGAGCCAGCCGGAACTCCGTTCCTGTGCGTTCCTGCCCCAAAATAGCCCTGGGATCCATTTTGGGGAAGATGGAGCCTGCATGCCCATCATCTCAGTTGTGAGTCCCCTGAAGGGACTTTGAGGGCAGAGGCTTAGGGAGGCATGCCCAGCTCACCCTCAGGTGGTGGGGGAAAATGCAGTGGCTTGTACCCAGGTGTTCTTATTTGTTCTGCCACTCCTGGTTTTCCCCTCAGCAGGTGGGCTGAGAGATGAGGTTTCATCTGGCAGCAGGTAGGTCGCATGATGCCTGGATCCACTGCCCCCTGCCAAGCCAAAACTATACAGTCGTAAATCAATAAAGTTGTGGCCTGTTTTACCCCACAAGGATGTGTCATCTCCATTGTATCAGGCCACAGAAAACTTCTGCTAAAGGAACAGTTCAGTATCTTAATTCATACCTTTGCAAATGAAAAGAAGCTACAAGTTAGCTGAGAAACTGCTGCTGTTCTTGAGTTACTACTATAGCTGGAATGATGTCAGCATTTTGTCACACAGCACACTGAGTTACATTTTTTGTTTACTGCTTACTGATGTCATCCAATTTTGTTTGACAGTATAATTTTCTGGGAATATTCCCTTTGACTTCAGTAACACCTGTACTTTGGTTTTGGGCAGTGTGTTCACAAATCCCCAGAAGAAGCAAGATTTGCTGTTGGTTTATAAAATCAAGACTGGATGGTTTCCTACTGGGATAATGAATGAAGCTAGTTAGCTCAGTTGTGAAGACAAGAAACAAAGCCTTTGATAAATTTAAGAGTATATTTTTACACTATTCATCATTCCAGAAGGCTAGTTACTCTGCTGCAGTCTTCCTTCAGATAGGTAGCCATATTAGTCTGTTGCAGCAAAAGTAAACAAAAGTCTTGCAGCACTAAACAGTGGCAGTGAAGTCTTTTTAAAATTTGCCTTGTGCCATACAAAACTATGCCAAACATACATATTAGTTTCATCACTAATCAGGGACCAACTGATAAATCTTGCACTTGGAACTGGAAGATGTGGGTTCATACGGGCTGCTATGAGTCTTTGTAAAGTCAATTTCCCTGTTAATAAAGACCCCAAGTACTATACAAATGGTAACCTGAAATCTCCTTAATGCTACACCTGACACCACAGAAACATCACCTAAGTCCGGGCAAATCAACACCAATCTCCTTACTTATTTAACTCATTTAAACTCTACCTTTCTCCCCAGTGGGGACCCAAAGCAGCTTATACCATTCTCCTCTCCTTTACTTTACCCTCACAACCATCCTGTGAGGTAGGTTAGACTGAGTTCAAGATCACCCATAGAACTCCCATGACAGGAGTGGGGTCTGAACCCTCGTTGGACACTCTTAACTGCTACACCACATCAGCTCTCTTAAACAATAGCAGTTAAAACTATTATGATATTTATTCAATTGTCTATTATTTGTTTGTGTTGGATAATAATAGAAATATATGAACACACACAAATCAACTGTTTAGATATGACCGGACTTTATTTACATCCATATTGATATTTACTTGGGTGGTCTAGGATCTGATATATACCATTTGATTGTGTGATAATCTAATAAAGCCATAAAAGTTGATTTTGTTCTAAAATGCACTTGAAGATACATAATATGGTTTGTCATCTAGCCTAAGGAAAGAATAAAGTGCTAAGAATGGACACACAGCTGTGCTATTTATAGAAACCCTATTACAATTACCCTTAAATGTCCCCTGCCTTCCTACCTGGCAGATCTCCCCCCATGTCCTCTATATCTGTCTTCATTGATAAATAATATGCCAAAGTTTTCTATATTCTGTAAACGGAAAGCAGAGGGAATATTTCCTGTTGGTTAGAACAGGAGTCTGATGTCTTTATGATTCTTACCACCCCAATATTTTATGTGTTTTGTATCATCCTTCTATTGGCCAGATTATGGTATGTCACAGAGCTTGCAGATAATAATAATAATATACTTTATTGTCATTGTACACAGTACAACGAAATTAAAGGTGCAATCATTTCAGTGATCTACAGCCATACTCAGATAAATACAATGTTTTCGAAAAAATGTCTAGGCATGATTATTGCTTTCAGAAACTACTCTAAGTCATACATTTTTGGACTGCTGAAGGTATCAAAGGTCAATCAGAATGACAGAATGATTATACATTATGCAGTTAGTGGATTGTTGTAATAACTAGTTAAGCAGTTAATTACTTTTTAACAATTCTTTACATACTGAAATTGTTGCCAACATTATTTCCCCCCTTAATACTATTACTAGCAAATCCTTTTTCATTTTCTTCTTAAAAAGCAATGGTTCATTCTTCAATAAGGTTCATTACAACAATAATTTTGATATGCTTCATTCATTCAAATGTTGTTATTTTCTCCATAGTCTAGACATACAGAGCATAAGCCTAAACAGGTCTGGTCAGAAAATGGCTGCTTTGGAAGGTGGATTCTATGGCAGTATAACCCCATCCCCTTCCCCTTCCCTCCCTAAATTCCACCATCCTCAGGCTCCACTCCCCAATCTTCAAGAATTTGCCAACTCAGAGCTGGCAACCCTACGTTCCAATCAGATTTAAGTACTGATTTGCAGACGTTTGCAGTGCTGAGATTCCTCACTTGGTTTATATTTTTTGTATTGAAATTGGTATCTCATTCTTCACACCTATATGGCTATGCTGAATGGTGTGGCAATTCCAGTGCTGCAGAGTCAGATAACTGACATCGTTGAAGATTCCCAGGGCGGCTGAGAGCCACCTCAGTTCCCTGGACCAAGTTTCTACCATTCATATCCAAACCAAGCATGACAAGCAAACAAATCACATGACATTACACTGTATCTTCTAAAACCAATCTCCATATTTACTCCTTAAGGACAACCACTGTGACATTTTTCTTTGCTTCTGTTCTCTTATAAAACTTGAGATTTATGTGATCCGGTTAGTAGTAGGGCAAATTACTGCTGGCATGTGTATTTTCACAAGGAGAACAATTATTCCTTCTTTGGCCAGCCATACTTTATTGCAACAACGTATGTTTTTGTAGCATGTTTAATTAATGTAATCCAGGCTGCAATGCTAAGCAGATTTACCTGGGAGCAAATCCCATTGAGTATGCATATCATTACTGTAACAGCTTCATTCTGTTTTATAACTACAGCATTACATGGTGCCAGCTCAGACTGGAGTTTGCATGTCAATGACATCATGTCCTGTAGTATACACTCCCTCCCTTTCTGTTCTCTTGCGGCACACTTGGGTCTCGAACTGCTGAACTACCAACCTTCCACAGCCTGCAGTTCAGCATCTTAACCACTTGAGCCCCCGCAGCTTTTCTGGGTTAGGCAGTTCTAAAGCTGGGTCAGTTTCGTTCCCTGGAATCCTTTTAATTTCTGGAGCTTTTTGCGAATATCTGGGGTGGCCTGACCAACAAAGGAAGTATTTACCATAGTGCGGTTTTCTTTTGCCTCTGGATCGAAAGTAGTGTAAAGGTAGTCTTTCAAGGAAGCCATAGGGGGGTTCACTTGGCTCCTGAATAACTTCTCTCAGTTTGGCCATATTCATCGGCTTTTTCCCTGCTTCAGGAAATCTCTTTCCCACCCAATCTGCCTCTTCTTGGCCCATGGGCACCCTGGCCACAAGGGATTGTGTGGCGGCAGCCAACACCTGTTTTTCTTCTGATGTTAACAAGGCAGACAGCAGCTGCGAACAATCCCTCCAAGTTGGGGCATGGGTGGCCATTATAGTGGTAAACAGGTCAGTCATTGGCTTTGGGTTTTCACTATAGGGCATGGTTTTGGTCTTCCAACTACAGAGGTCTACTGTGCTGAAGGGTGCGTAGACCCATTTTAGCTCCCCATCTGCCCCGGCGGGGACTTGTCAGAGGGGACAGGCGGTAGCACTTCTTTCAGTAGGAGCTTTAAAGTGATTACAGTTTATAAGAGCTTGTTTTGCAGCTCCCCACATTGTCCCTATAGAGGGGGTCCAGCTAGCTGGTCCAGAACTAAGTTCTCCAGACAGTTTGTCTGGAGTCTTGAAGAGCTACCTCATCACGGGATCCCATGTTGCTTCAGTGACCCACGAGGTGCCACCTGGGGTAGTTTGAACTGACTAGTTGACACGGCCTTTGATGGGGGTCTGGCAGTCATTGGTTGCTGGGGAAGGTTCAAAATTCATGTTGAAAGGTGGGTAAATATTCGGCGGCTGATTTTCCTCTGTTCTTCCTGGCCCTTGGGCTGGGTTTTGGGCTACCTTTTCAACCAGATTCCACAGAAAGAGAAGTGATCAGTTTCTCTCTTCCCTCCTCTTGGAGGGGTTCCTCAGAAAGTAACTATACTGACCTGTCAGTCAACTCCGGAGTCTTCCCTGGACTTATCCACTTGGACCTGGGTTCTCAAAGCGAGCAGCACTGGCAGAGAGCCTCAGTGGAACGAAGAGAAGACCGATCTTCCAAAGTAGGAAGTGGCGCCTGTCGGCAATCAATCACGAGTCGCTCGGCTCTCCGACAGCCTGTGGCTTAGGAGGGGCCCCAACGACCCGATCGCTCACTGGAGTCACCCCTCCTCTTCCCGGTCAGGGAACCAGAAAATGAAGCACGGGGAGAGAGGAGTCTTTGTCCAGACTAAGAGATCACACCAGATTCTTCGAGAGGAAAAGTTTTTATTATTGGCGCCAGGTCCAGCCAGCACCAGGGTGCTTTAAAAATGGCTGAACCCTTAAGCTCTGCAGTTACAAAGATTATATACCATCAGTTCACAGTTTTTTAAATCACACGTCACAAACATAAGCAGTGGAAACTTTTTACTTTACACCAACACCTTTGTTTCCTGTCACAGGAAACATATTTTCTGTGTGCCCCATCTCTTTTAGCTTGCCGTTACAAATTATGTTTGTACTAATGCTTGCATACCTAGCTATCTGTGAAGCTTGACCGCAGACACAAGTGAGATAGAGAGATAACAATAGTTAGCTAAATAGGTCACACCTTGCAAAAGGGTTTTAGGGGAAATTCAAAACCGAGGAGCAAGCTTTTAGGTAGAAAGAGGGAAAAGGTGGGGGGTCGGGTTTCCAAGTATCAGGTGTTGAAAGCCTGAAGCCTTGTGTGAGACAAGGCTACCTGGATTAATAAACTATTATTTTTAATATCGCTTCAAAATCAGCTCCCCTGGAGAAAATGGTTGCTTTGAAGAGTGGACTCTATGGCATTGTACTATGCTGAGGCCCCTCCCCTCCCCAAATCTGTGCCTCTCCTGGCTCCACCCCCAAAGTCTCCAGGTATTTTCCAACCCAGACCTGGCAACCCTCCCACACTACTTTATCACAGCTACTGCTTTACAGAGACAACAGCATTAAAATAACAGTGGTAGTGTTTCAGCTGCAAGTCTAGAGTTGCCAACCTCCAGGTGATAGCTGGAGATCTCTGGGGATTATAATTGATCTCCAGGCAACAGAGATCAGTGCACCTGTATAAAATGGCTGCTTTGGAAGGTGAACTCAATTGCATTAAACCTCACTGAAGTCCCTCCTCTGACTCCACCTCCAAAATCTCCAGGTATTTCCCAACCCTGAACTGGCAACTTTAGTTGCAACAGCAACAGTCACTCTTTGTGCCACAGCCACTGAAGCATAAACTTACAAATGCAGTCATGCTGCAAGAGTATCTAAAACACATTCCTTAAGAGGGACCTATAAAGTCTGGTGGAGGAGGAGAAGCCACCTCCCCACCCCTGCTCCCTCCTCTCTTGCTCTACCAAATTGCCTGTTTTTTCCTCCTTTCTTCCCACCTGAACCCTCCCAATTGCTCATTCCCCTCCCCCTCCCCCTCCCCACCCTGTCCAACAACCTGTTCTTTCCCAATCAACCAGTCTCCTTTCCCCTTCTCTAATCCCTACTCTTTATTGTTTTATGCTTTATTGTGTTATGTTTTTGCATAGCTTGTTCAAAATGCAATGTCTGCATGTACAGAAGGGTCAGGTTACTTTTTAAAAACATCTGTCTGTCTGTAATTTCTAACATTTTCCTACAAATCTTACACCCCACAAATAATCTATACTCTGGGGTGCTGCCTGTGGATTTTTTATCTATATAGAAAGCCTACCCATTTCTATTAAATGTTATAATCTCTATACATGTTATAATCGGGGAGTTAATACTGCCACATTTACTCTCTTGGAAGCTGCTTCCATTCTGGATCATTGCAAACTATTTCCCATGTCAAGAAAGTACCATCATACATTCACACGCAGTGCAGTACTCATTAGCTATAACAATATTTTGTATCTCAAAGTGATTTTCCAAAATGTTACCATAATGATAAATAGAATGAAATGTTTAAGATTTAGCCTTCAGATTAAGGGGCATGATTTGTATTCCCTAATCGAAGCTGTTTGGTAATGATATAATTTAAATAGTTAACAGTACAAAGAGGATTGATAAAACTAATCTAAACTCCTCATATGCAGTTAAAGAACATGAAAATGAAACCAGGCATACTTTATAAATTATAGAATTGTGAATAAGAGGACAGCTTTATTCCCAGTGTAATGAAGCTTAAAAAGTCACAGTAAGTCTTTTACATATTGGGTCTTTCAAGCACAGCAATATAAATGAATTAATATGATTAATTTCAAACAAGCAAAAAACCTTGGGAAGGTTGGCAATATAATTTTTATAATGGAAAATTTTCTCCCTTACATATAAAAGCCCTGGTGTGTCACTCAGAATCTGTCCCTATCCACTGGCTGCATTGCTTGAGTCTCGCCTCCAACATTCTAAACAGTTTCCTGTTCCTCTCCCCCCCATAGCCAGTCAGAACACAGAGGTTATTTGCATATGCAGCCTCATTGGCCTTTGCCTCAGAACACAGAGGTCGTTTGCATATGCGACTTGATTGGCTTTTGCCTCTAACATTCTAAACAGTTCGCTGTTCTGAGGTAAAATGTGTCCAATCTCCAGGTGAGGGCTGGAGATCACTCAGAATTACAACTGTTTTCCAGATGGCAGAGATCAGTTCCCCTGGAGAAAATGGTGGGCTCTGTATCCTTATATGCTGCTGAGGTGGCGCCCGTATGACAGCCAATGTGACGTAGCAGTCAGGGCTTCAGAGCATGGGAGAGGCTGCAGGTGTGTGTGGGGTGGAAAGCTGAAGAGTGAGGGGGAAATAAAGGTAGGTTGATGGTTGGCTGGGAAGGAGATAGGGTTGCCAACTCCAGGTGGGAAATTCCTGGAGATGTGAGGGATGGAGCCTGGAGATGGTGAGGTTTCAGGAGGCGTGGGACCTCGGACAGGTACAAAGCCATAGACTCCACCCTCCAAACCAACCAATCCCTTCTGGGGAGCCATCATTGCCAATCTCCAGGGGAGAGCTGGAGACCACTCAAAATTACAACTGTTCTTTAGGTAGCAGAGATCAGTTCCTCTGGAGAAAATGGTGGACTCAGTGTCATTATACCCTGCTGAGGTCCCCACAGCATATTGACACTGAGTGTTCAAGGCCAGGGCACCCGCCCAGAGCCTCTTTCTAGAGGCCGTTGTATTTATTTGCACAACGAGCCTTTTTCCTAGTATATAATATTAATAATGGAAACTAGGTTGAAGCAAAGTGATGGAGAGGATGGTAACTGTTCAAGTATTTTCCTTCTGATGTTAGTAAACAAGCAGAGGCCAGTTTGTGTGGAGGACAGTGTTGGACTTGGTCCAGGGAGACCCCGATACCTGTATATGCTTGAACTTCAGAGCTCACAGAATGGTATCAGGCCCATCAATATCTTTCAAACAAACTTACCTTTCAGGGTTAGTAAGGATAAGATGAGGAGAATGCCCATATATGCCCCTCTGAACTCCTCATTGCGGATACTAATGTGTAATTGGATTAATTGTAACAGGCAAAATGTTGTTATTTGTTACTAATTATGGAATGTGTAAGATGCAATTTAAAGAGTTTACAGTCATACACAATGTGATTTTACATAACTTGGTTCATTTGGTTGGATCCAACCAGCTTTTCAGAGGAGGAGGAGGAGAAGAAAAATGTGCCACTGAGTCTCAACCAACTCATGGCATTGATAAGTGATATGGATGTGGCCTATAGGTCATATTCAGGATATATAAAGAAAAACAATCTGCCTGGGGAAATTGTTGTAAGATTCTTGAAGAGGCACGTGAGGGATGCAATCCTGAAAGCAGTATCTGGAGTACCCCTGAAAGTTGGGGAAAATGTCATCAGAGTTCTAAACGATATTCCATTTGAAATAAAGGAGAAAGAAATATACAGACCTTATTCTTTTTCTTCAGACAAATTCAATTGGATATAGATGGCTAACTCCAAAAGGCGTCAACTTCAAAATCAAGGATAATAAAGAAAAGATTGACTCTGTTCTGAAAGCTCGGGAATTTTTAAGAGTCCAGTTGGGAGGGCCAGAGGAGGAAGAAAAAGAAGGGGAGGACAGTAAGTCCAATGGCTGGACTCGGATTCTTCCGGAAAGGACTCTCTTTCAGAGAAAGGGGCAGCAGCTCCTAAAAGTCCTTATAAACTGTGGAAGAGACGGGGCAAGGAGAAGTGAAGGCTGAAGGACTCTGATTTGTGCCTTGGAAAAACTTTGAAATGAGATGATTTGGGGTATTTCTTAATGACAGTAAATTTTAAGAACTGAAAAGGTAATGTTAAACTTGACTCAGTTTGTAAAGGGATTAGCGGGATTAAGACTTGTTGTTAGTTTAAACTGATCAGAAGATCTCCTCTCTTGGGTTTTTAGTTAGTAGTGGGTATCTTTCTTTTATCCCATAAATGTAGTCCCCCCTCCCATTTTCTGTTGTAGTTTGTTGTATTATAAAAAATGCAATAAAAAAATCCCCTCCGGGGGCTTAAAACCCCCCCAAACCAACTCAAGGCAATCCCAACCATAGGGTGTTCAAGGGAGGAAATGAGAAGGGGTGGTTTTCTGCTGACTTCTGCATAGCAACCCTAATCTTCCTTTGTGTTCTCCCATCCAAGTATTGACCGTGGCCACCCCTGCTTCGCTCCCAAGCCAAACTGGACTATTCAGGATGCTATTGCAATAGAAGTCACCACTAAAAAAGCCTAGACTTGGGAATGATGGACCTGCATGTACTACAGCCATGAAGGGCTGTAATACGCAGTAGAACTGGATGAGACTGAGTGAAAAAGCTGGCAGGATCCAACCTAAGGCGTAGGATTCCACCCTGGAAAAGGAAACTCAAGGAATAGGATAATTAATCAACCCAAGGTATCCTCTTCTTGTAGTCATAGCCACTGCAGAAAACTAAGAAATAAATGAATACAGGAATAAAATAATGGCAGACCTCATTACAAAATATTTGCACCGGTATATTTGTCTACAGTATTGGTACAATCCTCTTAGTTTATGGTCTTTCACTGGTGGAATAGTGAGCTTTGATATGAACCAACAAGTGTTAGGTAAGTCAATGTAATATAGTTTGCAGTCTGCTTTAGAAGGACTGGGGAAGCTCAAAGTTTAAAAGGCCTATATCAAGATTTATCACATAATAAAACAATTATGTGAGACTAACTTTAGCTAAAAATGTCATTTTGTATTTCTTCCCAATACAGAAAGCTTTTGAGATCAAAATAAGTGATTCATTCTGGGCTCAAACTTACATTTTGTCACTTGGTATTTAAAGAGATTTATCCTGGCTTGACACTGCATCTCTTCTATGCTTCACAATTTCCAGTGCAATAAATCTCTAAGTTCCTTTTAGGAAACAGATCATTAGAAAGGGCAGACAGATGGAAGTCAATGTGCTGTTTTGTAATATGTCCAGCATTACTTAAATTAGATAAATACTGAAACCCAGCAGCCTTAAATCTCTCCTGCCTCCCATGAAATCCAGTAAGATTAGAAGAGATGCACAAATCAAATGCCAATACTGACAAAGCAGTACCCAGGGCAACACATATTGCTGAGACATGCAGAAGATGACTGAGTTACCCATAAACCTATAAAACTGAACTTTAACATGCTTTTCAATGGCTAAAATGATTACTGAAACTCCACTGAGAAGATTCAGTGATGGTATGTCGACTGAGAGTCTGTACTAGGCTTGAATTCTGCGTCTGTATGATTTTGAAACATCATATTTAAAATGCAAGGATTCTTTTTTACTTCCACATGGCCTTTGTCCCATGATCCTAAACAAAGCCTTTTTTGGTGTTCAAAGGAAAGTATCTGAACCAATGAATCAGTATTTGTGCTTCCTTTCCAGGGAATCTTTGTCTAGGATTTTCCCTTTATGTACCCAGACAGATCCTCCCAGCCGCCTCACAGGTCCTCCCCGGCACAATCAGATGCCAGGAGGAAGCCACAGACTGGAGAACGAGGCCAGCCCGCTGCGCATGCGTGTGCATGCGCAGTTCGGCAGGACCTTGCATACTGCGGGAGAGACGGGCGTGCCAGTGATCAGACGGTTGCCCCTACAGCAGATTTTCAGGTAGGTAGTAGTGTTTTCTAGGGGTTTTTTTGATGGACAGTTTTGCCCGGAAGGGACTAATAGGGGATGGGTGTGCGCCACTTCTCAGATGTTGTGGTGTGATCGCTCCTGCTTGATGCGCCCCCAATCCGTCCCTCTCGCATGGCAAATCCTCCCGTGTGACCGGGGCCAAAGGACACCCTTTCCTTTCCTGGAAAAAAACTGGTTGGATCCACTTCAATGCTCCCTGTAAGCTGTGGAGTCTTGTGAGCAAAAATTCTACTTTGTGAGCTACTGGCATTAAAGTTGTGAGCAAGCATTTTGCCTACTGCATAAATCAGTTTGCTCTGGAGCCATCCTTCCTGAGCTAAGACAAAAATGTGTGAGCTGGAGGCTATAAAACTGTGAGCTAGCTCACACTAACTCAGCTTAGAGGGAACACTGAACCACTCCTACATTTTCAAAATAAGAGGATGTATGAAGTAAGCTTCTCTTGTGAGTTGAGATCTATAACACAGTTCTATGTTACTACCTTCAAAAGGAGAGTGGGAGGCAACCACATACAAGGCCTTTTCCATGATGGTATCTTGAGAGAGGAGAGCTTTCCCTCCTGCACTCTTCCTGGTGCTGGGCTTGTTATTCTGTAGGAAAGTTAAAATGTTATTATTAGGGTGTTTGATCACCTGCCAGTTTGGCTCATGTTCTGTTTGCTGGTCATAATCAGGGAGATGATCCTTCAGCTATATTACAACAAATTCAGATGCATCCATTTGTATGATCCAATTGCTTTCCTACACAATCAGACTGCTTTTTCACAACTGCTGGCACTCTACCCATCTGCTGCTGCTGCCACCTGAGTTACTACTTAGATCAGGGGTGTCAAACGCATTTGTTATGAGGGCCGGATCTGACATAAATGAGACTTTGTTGGGCCGGGCCATGTGTGTTACAAAATGTAATGCCAGGTAGTGGAGAGACAAACACAATTAAAGATTTTTTAAAAACTTTAAATAAAACATGCTTAAAACACTAGCACTCTTGCAATATTTTGTCTATTTAACAGTCTCTAATAACTGACACCTCTTGCTCTGAATCATTGCATCAGAATGTCTGTGCTGTAGCAATCTTGAGCATGCTGTTCATGTGTGCATCTGTGAGCTGCAAACCTACTTTTGATTTATTGACATTCATTACAGAAATCTCATGCTCAGTGTTCTTCTGAGCCTAGAAGCCAGGGGAAAACATGAAATGGCTAGACATTGCAACCTTTTGTACATAAGTTGCCTCATGTGCTGGTCAAGAACATGAGAAGGCATCCTGACACAGACTGAGGGCCATGTGTTTGTCTAAAAAACTATAGTCTTCCCCAGAGAAATAATTACAACTTCCTACAAAGGAAATGTGCTGGGTGAACTTGGTTTGGGCCAGGGGTGGCCAAACTTGCTTAACATAACAGCCACACAGAATAAATGTCAGTGTTTGAGAGCTGCAAGTTATGAACAAATATTACACACAAGTTTTTATTGAAAAATATGCAAATTTGCTTTTTATTAACATTAAATTAAACTGTGTGAAAGAGCCGCAGGTGGTTTCCGAACTGCAGTTTGGCCACCCCTAGTCTTGACACACACTCTCAGCCTAATCCACCTCATTGGCTTGTTATTCCTCCTCTAAAATAGTTCGCATTGCTTTCTTACTGAGAAAGACTGGATCATGAGGATATGAACACTGTCAAAAAGGGGAGGGAACCCAGTTGCTCCCAGGAGAGCCCTGGCATAAAGAGCCCAACAAAACATACAGACTGTAGCAAGGCAAACAAAAGCTCATACTTTGAACAAAAAATTGTTGGTCTTAAAGGTGCTTGGTATTTCTCCCATGAGACTGAGGCAGCCTAGCAAAGCAAGCTGTCCCTCATTCCCTCCCTCCCTTCAGAGAGGATCCTCAGTCAGTGGAAGGAAAGAAAGGCTTCCCTTTGTCTCCTGTAGCTTGGCTAGGAAGCAAGCTCTTGCTGTTCCCTCCCTCCCCCTGGGAGGAGGTGGGGAGGAGCCTCAGCCAGTTCTTTACCAAACTCTCTCAATCGCACAGGAGAGGCTTGCCTATCTATCTCTCCTGTGTGATTGAGAGAGACTGGTAAAGCAAGCTGTGACATAGCAGCAGCAGAACTGGAAAAGGAAGCAGGAAACAGCCAGGGCCTCACGGGCAAGATTGGGGCCCTCTGATGGCCTGATCCGGCCTGCAGGCCGCATGTCTAACACCCTCGACTTAGATGCTTGTGTGTCTTTGGTGCATGCCCATGAGCCTGTTTGTGAAATCAGTCCATGTGATCACTTCACAAACAAAAGCCACTGACTGTGCATGGAAAAAAAACAGGCAATGAATTCAGAGTTGATTATTTTAAGGATGCATCTGACTGCACAGGAATAAAAATGAAATGATCTACTAGCAACTCCATCCTTGACAAGCAGATCACTTAATAAGCCAATCATGATCCCAAGGACTATATCTCTCTAGTAGTGGAGAAGGCTTTGTTCTTGGATTACACATGGGAAAAAGCGGCTGCGAGACAGTTGCGACTTGTTTGTTATAAGTGCAAGCAGCTGTATCCCAACAAACTTTGTATGCACATAAGACATCGCACAAGATACGTTTTCTGATACAGTTTCAAAGCCAAATTCAATGAAATCACTTGAACCATCTATTGTACATTCTACTGCTTCAAAGGCAGACTGTTATTTAATTGTGCTACTGCTTGCGCAAGTGGAACTGGGCTAAGTTCATTTTCATTTCCACTCATGCATCACTGGATTCAACGACTTGATTAGAGATGTTGGGAGTAGGAAACTGATATTTATTTGCTATTTTTAGTGACTGTGTTCATTTGTTGATGTGTAATCATTTTCCTTTTTATGTTTTAAGCCTTTTTTACCCCTTTTAAACAAATGTTTTACAGAAGCAAGTGTTTATTTAAGAAGAGGCTCACTGTGCAAAACTTAAAGCCGTAATACCATATGTAGATTGACTTTCCTTCTTCAGTGAGTAACTGCTGCTTGCAATTTAGGACTTCCAAGGTAGAAAATATTACACTCTGGTATACTTGAGCCCTGGTACTTCTCAATTAAGCCTTGAGAGACAGTAGGAGGGGCATGGGCCAGTCAGTTTATTTTTTAAAACCAAAAACCTGGAAGAAACCCCCACAAAACACTCACGGAAATACCTGTACACATAATGATCGCTTGAATGCCTCATTCTAGAAATACACAGAAATGCTGTGGCTAGGGTTGCCAATCACCAGATACTACTGATCTGCAGGTGACAGAGATCAGTTCACCTGGAGAAAACAGCCACTTTGCAAGGTGGACTCTATGGCATATATACCCCTTTGTCCTTCCCCTATCCAAACCCCACCCTCCTCAGGCTTCATCCCCAAACTGGAGCTGGCGACTCTAACTGTGGAGGTGGTTGTGTAATGGTCTAACTTTGATTTTAACTAACTCTTAAAGTTCAATTTATTCTTATATCTTTCTGCTAACGTTTAATGAACAAAAATCCAAGAGTTAAATGGTCTCACAGAAAAACAGTTGTGTGTACATGAATATAAATGTAACAGTCTGTCTTATGTAAAGTTTGTACTAATGTGTTTTTCTTCCTTTCCCTTTTTTGGTGCAATGTGTAATGTAAGAAGAAAAAAGTACTGGACCACTATCTATATTGCATAATGCATTACTTTGTGTTGGCAGATTATAAGTATGGTTAGATCAAGCCAAGTTATTTCTACCTTCAGCAAGAACAGTCTTTTTCTTGCACATTTAATTCTTTCCTCTTTTTCTTCCCCAATGTCACAATTGCTTTTTCAGACAGGTTTCTACTGCATATGATTAATCTATGGACCTCATCTATTTGTCTACAAAAAGGCAGTTTAAAGGAAGGTCAGGACAGCCCCCACACTGCTGGCATTCCTCAAAATATGTAAAACAGAATTGTTCAGGAGGGTGTTTTTATAAAGAAAAAGAAGAAATTGGATTTATACCCCGCCCTTCACTTGGAGTCTCAGAGCAGCTTACAAACTCCTTTCCCTTCCCCTCCCCACAATAGACACCCTGTGAGGTAGGTGGGGCTGAGAGAGCTCTTTCCAGAACTGTCCTTGAGAGAACAGCTCTTGTCAGAACTATGGCTTGCCATCCAGCAGCTGCAAGTGGAGGAATGGGGAATCAAACCCAGTTCTCCCAGATTAGAGTCTGCACACTTAACGACGACACCAAACTGGTGTAGACAGTAAGACTAAGTTGATATGATGCAATGGTTCTTATAAAGGGATTGGGACTGTGGACTACATTACTGCATGTAGCATATATTATTTGTTTGCCGTATGTATTGTCAGCCTACACTGATTATCAGTCATTTGGAATGAGTTAGCAATGTATAGGACTTTCCCGCCCCCAAGGCTATATTCACTTAGCTAAAGGGAAAAATTGATGTGGTACAGAACACTAGATTGCTACTCTCTAAAACACGAAATTCTTCCCACTCTTCATATGTATGGAAATACATCATATGGTATTATCATTTTTTTTAATCCCCCTTCCCAAGCAATTTATAATGTGGAGTGGAGGTAGGAAACCACATAATGTGATGAATCATGGCATGTACCTTCATAACTACTTGTTATGGGACGGGGGGGGAGGGACTCAGTTTGTGGTTACCACTTTTGGTGGCTATTCTATGTTCAGAGTCACATCTAATTCACCTGCACAGTTCTGGTCATCATATATCCAAAATGACATTGCAGAGCTGGAAAAAGTTCAGACAAGGGCAACCAAGATGATTAGGGGGTTGGAGCACCTTCCCTATGAGGGAAGGCTGAAGTACCTGGGCCTTTCCAGTTTTGAAAAGTGATGACTAAGGGGGGACATGATAGAGGTTTATAAAATAACGCATGGGAAGAAAACAGCTGACAAAGAAGAAGAGATTGAATTTATACCCCGCCCTTCACTATCCAAGGGAGTCACAGAGTGGCTTACAAACCCCTTTCCCTTCCCCTCCCCCTCCCCCTCCCCACAACAGACACCCTGTGAGGTAGGTGGGGCTGAGAGAGCTCTGACAGAAACTGCTCTTTTTCAAGAACAGCCGTGCCAGAACTATGGCTTGCCCAAGGTCATCCAGCAGGCACAAGTGGAGGAATGGGGAATCAAACCCAGTTCTCCCTTTTTATGTATTCATCGGGGGGGAAACACAGTTTCTCCCATTACATGTTATTATTATTGTTCTTGCATTTGTTATTATCGCTTGTTCACCAATTATTTCAATAAAAATTGTAAATTAAAAACAAAACCCGGTTCTCCCAGATTAGAGTCCGCACACTTAACCACGACACCAAACAGAGAACTTTTCCTCCCTGTGTCACAGGCTGGGGTGCCAGTCAAAGGGAGTCCAGAACAGGCCAAGGTCAGGAGCCATGAAGACAGTGCAAAGTCCAAAAAGCCAAGCCGGGGTTAGGAGCCAGAAACACAAAGCCAAGTCCAAATCACTAACCAGAAACATAGTCCAAAAAGCCAAGCCGGGGTCAGGAACCAGGAACATAGAGCCATGTCGAAAGCCAAGGGGTCCAAAGGTCTAGGTGCAAGAGCCGAGCCAGAGTGGATGCTAGCAGCATGAAGCTGACTTGTTACTTCCACGAAGAGTACTGCCCAGAGTGTGGAGTTAAATGCTGCTACCAATTAGCTAGCTGCACAATCGGCCAGGCTCCTGTTAGAACTGTGGGCTGGCTGAGCCTGGCCTCTCTACATCTGGTTGCTAAGTTTTGCCGCAGTTGCTCCCTTAAATGAGTCACATGTGGGGGTAAGTCAGGAGGACTTTCAGCTTGCAGTTCTTCCTTCTTATCTGGGCCAGGTGTGAAGACTGATGTTACAGTCACTTGCCAGCTATCCTCCTCTGCTGCTTCAGAGGGGCCAGCTGTGGTTTCTGCAGGCTCTGTCAGCTCATCCTCATCCATGCCCATGACACCCTGTTCCAAAATACTGGAACTCAAGGACATCAATTGAAATTGATGAGCAGTAGATTCAGAATGGACAAAAGGAAAAACATCTTTACATAGGGAGTGATTAAAATTGGAATTTGCTTCCAGAGGACATAGTGATGGCCATGAAAAGACAGCTTTAAAAAGGGATTAGATAGATTCATGGAGGATATGTCTATCAGTGGTTGTTAGCCATGGTGACAGAGGGGAACCACATTTAGATGCAATAAACCTCTGAATCCTAGTGCTGAGGCAACAGATATTTAATTATCTACTTTACTACAGCGGCAAGAATGCTATATGCCAAATACTGGAAGGCACAAGATGTACCAAAAAAGCAGGAATATGTACAAAACTGACGGAAACAGTGGAAAGTGATAAATTGACTTTGTTGATAAGAGGATCCACAAATGATACATTCCAGAACACATGGAGGCGCTTCTATAATTGGTATAATAGCACAAATGATTGTAACCTAAAAATGTAATCCCTAGAGCAAAGTACCGAAATAGGTTAGAATATTGAGATAGCAGGTACAGATGTTGGTTTTAAGATACAAAAATGTGAGCTCATAGAAAATAATGATACATGATATTGTATTAGATAGAGAATATCTAAGAGGCAATTATTGGAAACTTAAGCATTTGATGTTATATGTGTGTATGTTTGGTATGTTTGTTATGAAAAAAACAAATAAAATTCTACCCTTTGAGGGCAGATTTTTATTTAAAAAAATCCTAGTGCTGAGGCAATCCTAGTGCTAAGAGAAGCTGAATGCATTTTTGCCTCTGTCTTCACTGTAGAAGATGAGAAATGCTTGCCCACTCCAGAACCACTGATTTCGGGAGGGGTGTTGAAAGACCTGAGTCACATTGAGGTGATGAGAGAGGAGGTTTTACAACTGATAGACAACTTAAAAACTGGTAAATCACCAGGCCTGGATGGTACACATTCAAAAGTTCTGAAAGAATTCAAATGTGAACTTGTGGATCTCCTGACAAAAATATGTAATCTTTCATTAAAATCTGCCTCCATTCCTGAGGACTGGAAAGTAGCTAATGTCACTCCCATCTTTAAAAAGGGTTCCAGAGGAGATCCAGGAAACTGCAGGCCAGTCAGTCTGACGTCAATACCGGGTAAATTGGTGGAAACTATTATTAGGGAAATTCCTCATCAAAGTAAGCTCAATAGTCACAGGATAAAAGGACA
This sequence comes from Gekko japonicus, assembly GCF_001447785.1. NCBI lineage: Eukaryota > Metazoa > Chordata > Lepidosauria > Squamata > Gekkonidae > Gekko > Gekko japonicus. The sequence continues at coordinate 84,666 of NW_015169188.1, read as the reverse complement.
AGTCCTTTTGTGGATCAAAAACTAGCTAATTAATAAGAAACAGAGAGTGAGTGTAAATGGTCAATTTTCTCAGTGGAGGGTGGTAAGCAGTGGGATACCACAGGGATCAGTACTCGGACCAATGCTTTTTCACTTGTTTATTAATGATTTGGAGTTGGGAGTAAGCAGTAAAGTGGCTAAATTTGCAGATGACATGAAGTTGTTCAGGGTGGTGAGAACCAGGGAGGATTGTGAGGCACTCTAAAGGGATCTGTCGGGGATGGGCGAGTGCACATCAACATGGCAAATGGGGTTCAATGTGGCCAAGTGCAAGGTGATGCACATTAGAGCAAAAAATCCAATGGGGTCTGAACTGGCAGAGACTGACCAAGAGAGAGATCTTGGAGTTGTAGTAGATAACTCACTGAAAATGTCGAGACAGTGTGTGACTGCAATAAAAAAGGCCAATGCCATGCTAGGGATTATTAGGAAGGGAATTGAAAACAAATCAGCCAGTATCGTAATGCCCCTGCATAAATCCATGGTGCAACCTCATTTGGAATACTGTGTACAGTTCTGGTTACCACACCTCAAAAAGGATATTATAGCATTGGAAGAAGTGCAGAAAAGGGCAACTAGAATGATAAAAGGGTTGGAACACTTTCCCTATGAAGAAAGCGCTTGGGGCTCTTTAGCTTGGAGAAACGATGGCGGAAGGGTGACATGATCGAAGTTTATAAGAGTATGCATGGGATAGAGCAGGTAGAAAAAGAAGTACTTTTCTCCCTTTCTCACAATACAAGAACTCATGGGCACTCAATGAAATTGCTGAGCCAGTCAGGTTAGAACAGATAAAAGGAAGTACTTCTTCACCCAAAGAGTGATTAACACATGGAATTCACTGCCACAGGAGGTGGTGGTGGCTACAAGCATGGATGGCTTCAAGGGGGAATTAGATAAACATATGGAGCAGAGATCCACCAGTGGCTATTAGTCGCAAGGAACTCTGGGGCAAGTGATGCTCTGTATTCTTGGTGCTTGGGGGGGAGCAACAGTGGGGGAGCTTCTAGTGTCCTGGCCCCACTGCTAGACCTCCTGATGGCACCTGGTATTTTTGGCCACTGTGTAACAGAGTGTTGGACAGGATGGGCCATTGGCCTGATCCAACATTGACCTCTTATGTTCTTAAAATCAGAGGAAGGCCTCTATGCCCTGTTGTTGGACCTGCAGAGGAACTGGTTAGCCACTGTGTGAGAAATGATGCTGGACTAGATAGAACACTGGTCTGATCCAGCAGGGCTCTTCTTATGTTCAGTTGCTAGAACTCCTGCATAGGTTTGTGGCATGCTTGTGCTTGCTGTTAGAAACAAAAAACACTTGCTCCATCTGTACATCTGTAAATAAAATGTAAGGTATATTCTAGGTCTCTAGTTTATTTTTTATAGAAAGCTGAACTTGTAAAGACTGTCTGTCTTTCCTATTTCCATCTGCTTGACCCATTTATGTATTATTTATTATCTATTTACAAAATGTATATCCTGCCTTTCTGCCCTTTCAAGGGCCACCAAGGTGGCTACCAATTTAAAACATAAATGATAAAATACGTTATAAAACCATTAAAATAACCCTCCCCAAACACACCTCATTAAAACAACTTTTAAAAGAGTTAAAAAAGAGAGTTGAAGTAATATACAACAGTTACAATACATACAAAACATAAAACTTTAGTTAGGCAGCAGGGATCATTGAGGGAATGCCAAATGAAACATAAAATGTCTTCACCCCCTGGTGGAAGATGGCAGCAGAAGAGGACAGACCAATCTCCCTGGGGAGAGAGTTCCAGAACTTTGGTGCCAATCCAAGAATTCCTTCTCCTGGGTTGACACCTGCCTAATCTCAGAAAGTGGGGGCACCTGAAACAGGGACTCTAAGGATGAATGTAACAGTCAGGCAGTTTCATAGGAGGTTAGGTGGTCATAGAATCATAGAGTTGGAAAGGGCCATACAGGCCATCTAGTCGAACCCCCTGCTCAATGCAGGATCAGCGTACAGTATCCGAGACAAGTGTTTGTTCAGCCATTGCTTAAAGACTGCCAATGAGGGGGAGCTCACCAGCTTCCTAGGCAGCTGATTCCACCATTGCACAACTCTTACTGTAAAAAAGTTTTTCCTGATATCCAGCCGGTACCTTCCTGCCCTTAATTTAAACCCATTACTGCAAGTTCTATCTTCTGCTGCCAACAGGAACAGCTCCCTGCCCTCCTTCAGGTATGTTTGTCTCAAACCATATAAGGCTTTGAAGGTCAAGACCAGCACCTTGAATTGTGCCTGGAAACAAATCGGAAACCAGTGTACAACCCACTCCAGTCAACATCCTGGCTGCAGTGTTCTATACCAGTTGAAATTTCTTTTTCTTTTTCTAAAAAACATTTTATTTAATATTATAACAACTAAGAACAATGTACATTAATAGAATGACATTCGAAATCAAAAATTAAACAAATACAACTTTAAACAAACCCACGCTTAACAATGTGCAACTTTGCTAAAGGAAAGTTTGTTAATTTTTGTACTCTCTTTGAAACTAAAGTATCCAGCCACTCTTAATAAAATCAAAATATTGTGATTTACATAGTTGTTGAACGTTTTCCAAAACATATTCTGCTTTTTCTAAAATCGGTGACCATCTGGTGAAGAAAGATTGAGGGTCAAGAGAAGGGTCAGAGTTTGCTAACTTGTCTGATATTTTATCCATAAATAGGTGATCCCATACCTTCATGAACCATGTTTTGAGTGATAGGGGAGAAGAGCTCTTCCAATTAAGTGCAATCGTTTTTGCTGCGGATAATAGAAGGGACATCAATTCCTTACGATTTTTGGATATAGGGACCTGGTTCCAATAGTTTAATAATATTATGTCAGGGTTTTCAGGAATTTTGTAACCTGTTATTGATTTGATTTCACTGAGAACTTGTTTCCAGAATGATCTTACTGTTTTACATTCCCACCAACAATGTAGATAGGATCCTATAGAGCCTCAGTTTTTCCAGCACATCGGTGATAGTTTTGGATTCATCTGGTGTAATTTCAGCGGTGTTAGATACCATCTAGTAAGCAGTTTAAAATTTTGTTGTTTTATATTAATAGACTTCAAGACACTTTTCAAGGGCAGCCCCATGTAGACCTCATTGCAGTAATCTAGGGCTTTTCTGCATAGTTTTTTCTTGTCGGTTCTGGCCCCATACTATTCTCCCAATTTCTGTATGCATTTCTGTGTCTTTAGTCCCCCCCCCTTCTTGGTATATGTTTTTTCTTGTTCTCTTTATACTGCTTTTACCCCGATCTTTTGCTGGAAGCCAATTTTGAGTTGGCTTTTGCCTTGTGCATAATGTATCAAGCAATAAAAGAGGATAAAGAGCCAGGAATTCAACGAACTTGGTAAACAGATTATTGTAATGCTAGAATGATATAATGGCATTTACTTGACAATTAAAAAAACTGAAAAAGCCCTGGTGGGGATGGGGGATGGTCACAGCTGCTGGACTGCAGCAGGGAAATGACAAAGAAAACTGCCACATGGAACTCCACGGCCACTGCACTATATTGGCAGCTGCAGCAACAACAGGGAAACTATAAAAGTCTGCCCCCATGTGAAAAACTACTCTGTAAACAAATCATTACAAAGATAACATCTCTGCCAAAGGAAACTTGTCTTGCAAAGGCTACCTTGAACTTCGTAGTACCTGAAGTGGGCACACTGTGAAACAATGTCTTGAACTGCTAAGCATTTCTTGAAGCCCAGTGCCATAACATTATGTATTGGATTCATTATGCATCAACTCTATTGTTGCATGAGAGACTGAAGGGATTTGAAAACAATTACGTTGTTAGAAAGAAGTTTTTTCCATCTCCCTGCAATCATTTTCTTTACACAAAAGTAGCATGGACCTAGCAACCCCGACCATCTGCCATAACTCAGAAATGTGTTGCAGATTTCCTTACAATAAACAAAACAAAATGTTAATCAGATGACTAAGCAGCCAGGATGTAAAATGAGGAAGAAACTAACCAACATACATTAATGCTGGCCTTTGGACTGTCCCCAGTGGAAAGTCAGGATCCATTTAGTAGATAATTGTAACAATACCCAAAACTAATCCAAATGTCAATGTATTCAAGAGAGTAAGACTTCTGCTGGTGCTATGTGGAATAAATTGGGAAATCTGATTACCATAAATGTCTCTGTAAACTGACAAAAAACTTTTATTTTGAGGCATTCTCTGCAACTGCAAAAGAGATACCTAGGGTTGCCAGCTTCCAGGTGGTGGCTGGAGATCTCCCACTATCACAACTGATCTCCAGGTGATAGACATCAGTTCACCTGGAGAAAAAAAGGCAACTTTGGAAGGTGGATTCTATGGCATTATACCTCATTGAAGTCCCTCCCTTCCACCAAACTCTGCCCTCTTCAGGGTCTATCCCCAAAATCTCCAGGTATTTCTGAGCCTAGAGCTGGCAATCCTACCACAAGTGGAGCTGAGAGGATATTTGCCATCTTCTCCTACTCCCTAAAAAAATTGCCTATGACTGACAGCACTGCCCTGTCCCTGTCTATGCAGTTTTTTACACACACTTGCACAGTGCACATCTGGATACAAAAGGAACATTCTGATCACAGGAAAGGACCCTGCACAGCTAAGCATGGTGTCTAAATGATACAAAGGCACATGGGGAGGCTCATGTGCTTGGTCCAGTTTCCAGTATATGCATGTTGATCCTATACATACCTATGTCATCTGTACAGGACAACTATGGTTTGCACTACAGCAGAATCATCTCATTCAATCATGGTGCACTAGGGGGCGGAGAGAGGAAGGAACATGACATGTTTCTGAGCACAAATCATAGTTTGAGAGGAAATGTGAACCCAACACTATGAGGCAGGGGTAAGCTGGGACAAGGCCCCTGTTGGCAAGAGCCTTTTTGTTGACCATAATATAATTTTGTTTTGAAGTAATCCAGTCACAAGAATATAGGTTATATTTATGGTGTGTAAATTTGTTGAATTTGGGTCAGCTGTCAAATAATTATTACATAATTATATATGCAATTCCGTACTGGAACATAAGGTATTTTAAATGAAACTTTTATATCTCAGATCATAATTTTAAGGCTCCAGGAATATTTTAATTTAATTTTAAGGCTCCAGGAAAACCATGATTATTTTTATTTTTGCAGACAAAAATCTGAGGCAGAGAGACCAAGATTGGCCTAAGAATCCCCAAGCAAAAATATGGATGAGTTTGAATGTAGGCCTCTGAAATTCTCTGACTCACTCTATACAGGACTACTCTGATTCTGTTGTGTCTGTTGTGGGGAGGGGAAGGGAAAGGAGTAGATTGTAAGACGTTCTGAGCTTCCTGCTGGTAGTGAAGGGTGGAGTATAAATCCAATCTCCTCCTCCTCCTCCCCTTCTGGCTTGAAAAGGAGTTTCAGCACACGACTAATGCCAAATCACCATCCCAGTTCTGGTGTCTGGGTAAAGTATACTTCAGCTTAGGCTGACATGTAGTCTCTGAATTCTGTTAATTAATTCTTCCCCAGGATAGGAATACTACAGTTAAGGCAAAGGATAATTTTTTCTTCACTCTAAGGAGAACTTGTCTGACTTTTCCTGTCAGACTCACTGAGTCCAAATGCTGTCAGAAACCAAATGACTGCCTTCAGATTGGTTCCAACTCACAGAATGGAATGAACCGAACTGAACCAAACCGAACCGAATTGAACTCTCTTCAGTACTCATCTGATCATATAGTTTTTCTCAGCTGTTGCTGGCCAATCAGAGACAAGGAGCAGCCTGTCACTCAAGCTCTCCATTCCAATGGAGTGTTAACCCTTCACCTCCCATATCTCTGATCCTGCTGCACCAGGAACCTGGTTTTTAAGTGCAGTCTATTACATACAACAAGGAGGAAACCAATTCTTATCATAATCTGTATACAGTTCCTTATAGTACTGTTATGTCCATGTTACAGGTGTGGAACTAAATATCTTGCATAAGACCACCTTGTGAGTTTGTAGCAGAGATAAGATTTGAACCAAGGATCACAGTTCTGACTCTTCACCACTGTGTTACTGCACATTCATACCACCAGGCTGCATGCCATACAGCTGTCACGTTTCTCAGGTCAGCAGTTGATCCATATCACGTCTGCCATCCCTCACATCTAATTTAATTTAAAAGACTGCAAGGTCACCCATTTTCTGGTCTTAGGAAAAGCATATTCCATTTCTCAATTGGCCTTGCAACTTCTCTTGATAAAACTATAGTGGAAGAAACTATTACCACCTTAATCTGCGGCCATCATCCTTCCACCCCACTGTACACCACCCAAGTTGGGGGAAGAGGCTTCAGTAAACATGGAGAAAACAACATGTTCTCCAACCATCCAGCATGTCATCCAACACTGAAAAAAGTGTTTTAATCATATGGAGGCACCCCCCCTCCAAGATTCTTGTAAAATGTATACAAAAAGCATCAGATATCTAGCAATAATTTTGGGGAGGGGATATTATACCAAGCTTAATTTATACACAGGAGCAGATCCAAATCAGGACACAATTTCTCACTATGTAATCATCTATTTAAATTTAGTATACAGTGCCTCTACTGGGAAACAGGTGCGTAAAAGTTATACAGTAAAGTGAAGAGAGACTTCCATTTCATAGATAGAATTATCTAATACAAACAACCTTTGGAAGCTTGACAGATATTTTTAAAAAGTCATTCTAAAGGAAGACTTTTTTTTTGGTTGCTTGGTGTTGCTTATAAAGATCCTAGCAGACCCTAAACTTGCCTTTGTTTGAAGTTGCTTATGCAGGAGCTTATGCAAGAGGTTTGTTATTCCAACTGACCTCTTACAGCTTCTCGGTTTGATTCCCAGCCATGAAAACCAGTTCCAAAGCTGGGCTGCAGAGTACACAAAAGGCCATAGTCAAATACACACCTTACTGGGAATAGCCCCATTGAATACAGAGGGAAACATGTATAATTAAACAGTAACACTGACTAGGTTAAGACACATTAGATTTGATTCTACAGTTTCAAGTGTTTCCTACAACAGATGTTTAGTTCCTAACAAGCTAATGTGCTTAAATATGTCTGCAACTGATTTCTACATCAACAAACTTTGTCTAAATATATACCAGAAAGTTAGGCTGTTGTTTGCATTCATCAGGATTCTCACACAGATGTTTCTCCATGTAGTTCCAAATCATGCATTAAAAATGGCACCAATTTTTTAAACTCAGAAGATAGGTTTTTATTAGAATTAAATCAATCATTTTATAAGATTGACAGGACATTATACTAATGTAGCTGTTATAACTCCAGGGGAAATATAATCTGGCCTAGGGCATTTGTCTATTAAACTGGGAAATAAATGATTTTTATAAATACACAGCCCCATATCCTTAACTACAGATAATTCTAAAATAATAAAGAACAGTCAGCATACTAATGAGCCTTTACTCTAAATTCCTGGATTATCTCACCTAGCAGTTTCATCTGCATAACCCCCTCTCCACTCTGTCAGATCAGAACTATTGGAGCACAGTGCCTCCTACATCCAAACCAGGCAAATGGTCTAAAAGTATACAATAATCAAGAGTGCTGAGAGATCCCAGTGCAGGTGACCTATCAGAATGAGCAAGGCAGTTTCAGGATTGAACTATGGCTAAAATACGGATTGAGAGCAATCTCTAGCTAATCAGGATCATCCAATGGTGTCTGAAGTTTAACAGCTAACATCAGATTGACAAGTTTGCACCAAAAGAGGACATTAGTGTTTGGTTAATATTCATTACAATTATCTGGCTCCATGATTGGTTTTTTTTAGGAACAGCCATACTAAAAATGTCCTTCAGTGTAGCCGGAGCCAACTCCTTCTCACAATGAGGCATTTCCCACCACCTAGAAGCAACCTATAATTTCCCCCAAGGAAGGCTAGAAATGAGCTGAGACTGCATCTTTGAGAACGTAGTCCTTTTCCTCAGAGTGCAACATCTGAAATTAATCCAAATGTATTCTGGGATTTATCAACACACTTACCAAATTAAAATTCCCAGGCTTCTTTGGGAAAGTAATGACAGTTTAACTATGAAAACAATATACCGTACTTTTCGGACCATAAGACGCACCTGACCTTAAGACGCACCTAGTTTTTAAAGGAGGAAAACAGGGGGAAAAATATTCTGAACCTTCGGTCCATAAGACGCACTCACTTTTCCTCCCACTTTTTTGGAAGAAAAAGTGAGTCTTATGGTCCAAAAAGTACGGTATATTTCAAGAGCAGGTATATTCAAAATAACTGTAGAGTAAAAAGCCGAGTAAAAAGGTTATTCACAGAAAGGTCAGTAACTGCATTACAAAATCAAAGAAACTTAGAAAATCTTCAAAAGAGCAGCACAACTGCATTGTGCAATATATGAGCTCCAGAGTTCATTTCTGAAGGCTTTTTTTTTTTGCTGTTACACTGTAATCACAGGCTTAACTTTTATTCCCTTGGAAGTTCAGTCAGAAATCCATGATTACACCAGTTCTTCTATTTAAGCTCCTGGCTTTTGGAAATTGTGATGTTTTTGCATGCTCTATAGGCTGTCATATTCCAGGTATCAGAACTTTTAAAGTTAAGTTGTAATGCTGGAAATGTAGAGTGGACCAGTTCCAAAGAAGTGGTTTCTCTTTAGCCCAGCAATTGCTGAGCTATACCATTATACCTCAGTTATAAGAGGACTTCAAGGAAACAACTGGAATAAGAATAAATGTAACTGAATTTAATAGTATTCTGACCCTTGAGTTCAACCTGAAGAAAAGCAGCATGTCTACAATTATGGTATGCAAAGCAACACTTGGGTGCTTTAAGTATATGATGCTTTTGGAAGATCAGGAACCAATGGATAATAAAATGCTGCTATTCTATTAATTCTTTGTTTCCAAATGACAATTACGTTGCTTCCACCCCCTTTCCATTCTCAATATTCATCAAGATACCAGACAAACTTGGTTTTGGAAAATGCTTTGTTCCTTCTGAAGCAGGAAGAAAATTTCTTTGTCACCTTCTTTGGGCCACAGGAATCACTGCAATATTTACATGGCAATGTTACCAAGAAGTCACAAACTTTTATACTCTTTCATGTCATACAAGTACCAGGAAGGGGTCATTTGGGGCCGGAGCACGCCAGAGCACCACTCCAGCATCCTGGCGGCAGCCTGGGGGAGGCCTGAAGAGGCCCGTTGTTGGCCTCCCAGGGCCCACGCTGGAGCGCTGCGGCCCTGGGGAGGTCTGAGGAGGCCCGTCGCCGGCTTCCCAGGGCCCGCGCAGCAGCACTGCGGCCTGGGGAAGGCCTTGCCAGCAGGGTGGTGGTGGCGGGAGAGCCAGTTTGGTGTAGTGGTTAAGTGCGCGGACTCTAATCTGGGAGAACCGGGTTTGATTCCCCACTCCTCCACTTGCACCTGGCTGGATGACCTTGGGCAAGCCATAGTTCTGATAAGAGCTGTTCTTGAAAAAGAGCAGTTTCTGTCAAGAGCTCTCTCAGCCCCACCTATCTCACAGGGTGTCTGTTGTGGGGAGGGGAAGGGAAAGGAGTTTGTAAGCCGCTCTGAGACACCTTTGGGTAGTGAAGGGCGGGGTATTTTCTCTCCTTCTCTCCTTTTTTCTTTGTTCTCTCCTTTTCCTCTTCCCCTCCTTCTTCACGTCTCTCTTTCTTTCTTTCCCTCCTTTGTTCTCTCCTTTTCCTTTCCCCCTCCTTTCTTCCCTTCTCTTTCTTTCTTTCCCTTCTTCTTTCCTTCTCTTTCCTTCCCTCTACTCTCTCTCTCTTCCCCCTTGCTTCCAGTGATGTCAGGGGGCATGGCATATGCTAATGAGCTATTATGCTAATAGCCTAGTGACTCATTAGCATACCTTATGCTAATGAGCTCCTGCAGCTCTTTTTCTATGAAATGACCCCTGGTACCAGGTGACTATTTCCTGAGCCTTTCAGTGCATCCTATGATACATTACATGGAATGTTTTGGGCATCTTGACTTTTCTCCGATCAAAATAGCCAAGACAGGGGATGGAGGGGAGAGACAACATTCCCTGGGCTCTTATTTGTCCTAAGTCTGGGAACACAGAAGAAGAAAATACCCTTTTTTGTGTGTTGCCCATCTCCCTTGCAGCCTTTGATAGCTGTTAGCCTTCCTCAGGACATATATAATCACACTCTCTCACCTTTTCTCACTGTTAATATTATAGTACTGCTTACAAGGAGTTACCTGCAGAAAACAGTTTAAAAATATTAATCTAAACAAAATTCAATACATGTGTTTTTAAGTTATTCAGGATAGCTGTTGAAAAGCTGCAGTTTACATATTACCTGTGAAATAGTAAAGAACAGCCTGAGCATTTGAAGATAAAAGCTTGAGACATGATTTATTTTGATAACAGTTTGGAATAGCAGTTAGAGCATTGGACTAGAGACCAAGGTTTAAGTCCCCACTGTGCCATGGGAACTTGCTGGGTGACCTTGTACCAGTCCAATACCCTCACCCTAACCTACCTCTCAAGGAGCAGAGAATAATGTAAGCCACTTTGGGTCACCACTGAGGAGAAAGGTAGGGTATAAATGAAGTAAATAAAATATGATTGGGTTGTGTCTAGGTAGTAGAAGGTATATGCAGAGAGAATGTCCTGGGGCCTGTGGTGGCCTATTTCTAATAAACCAGAGCCTAACTTTAACAATTTTTTTTTTAAAAGCCAGCAATTTGTTTTATCCACAGGAAAAAAATCCTTCACTGAGAAAGCCATTTGAACGCGACTTAACTCTGACTCTTCCATCGTCCTTGGAACATCTGGCCTCTAAGCAGATTAATCCAGTGCTTTGCTCTCTCCTCTTTTAAACAGCTTAAAGGTTGCTGCTTAAATAGCACAGTGTGCAATATACTGTTTTGCTTTTCTGAATTTTTCAAATAGTGGCATTAAATGAAGAGCCAACTCCAAGGGCTACTTTTGGAAATACCAAGGTTTTGACAGTCAACAGCTCTAGGGAAGATCTTTTGTTTCTTGATTTGTAGATCTGAACGGCAGCTTTCTCAAAGTTGTCACATCTGATCTAGCTTACATGATTCAACTAGACATATAACTTCCACCTTTTTTTCTTCCTAGAAATGTAATTTACAGTATTATTGCTTGGAATAGGAAGCCAGTTGTTGGGAGGTAGAGGGAAGAAAGACATAAAACACCACAAGGCACATAAGAAAAATAGTTTCCCTGAAGTTTTTCAGGAGAAGGAAATTTTGCAAAAAAAGTCATATTTTCCATTAAGTGTTTACATTTTGCTCACATCAATATGATATAGAAATGGCTAATTTTCTCTAAACTGTACCACCTAGAAATACAGCTCTGCAACAGGAAGGTCAAGAGATAGTAGCAATATATTGCTCTAGCAGGTAAACAATGGAATTAAATTCTTTACTCATTGTTCTTTAGAAATATTACAACTGTTGACCAAATTTAAGAGTGGGAAAGTCCCCAGAAAGTTGTTGGTACTCAGTACCAGTGAGTACAACCACAAAAAGCCCTGCCTGAGTATATATGAAGTTGTCTACTCAGTAGACATTTACTGATTCTCCCTGCCAGCAACAACTTTTCACACCTCAGGTATGTCATTATGCAGTTTCTATGGGGCACAAAAGGTGCAGGTAGAGAGGGGCTGAGCAGACACTTGTCCCCACAATGCATTCGGTACAGTCCTTGGGATATTAAAGAATGTTTGTATCCCATTTGTAAAAATAGGGCATGGGACTCATAACTTTTAATGGGGTCCAATTGTCTCTTGCTGACTTGGTTATGAGCTCAGGCATGATTCTGGATCCAGCTTTATTGTTGAAGAAGCCAGCTGCTACAGTGGCAAAAAAAGAGTATTCTACCAACTCCACTTTGGAAGATGGTCCCCTATTTTCTTGGCTAACCTAGCCATGTGGATCTTAACTATGGTTACCCCAAGGCTAGATGTCTGTACTGTGCTCTACATGGGTCTTTCCTTAAACTAGGTTGCCAAGTCAGATTTTCGCCGCAGCGGGGGACTCCCGGCTGGCGGCTGGAGTGCACGCGTGCGCTACATCCACATCACTCGGAAGTGATGCGACCACGCTGGGCACGCTGGGGGCGGGGGCACGACCATCCAAGGGAAAACCATAGAGTTTTCCCTCGGATGACCGTGGCCCTGCCCCCAGCGTGCCCGGCATGGTCACGTCACTTCCGGGTGACGTGCACATCGGGGTGGGGTTTCCCCCGGGGCCCGATCCGCCACCGGTGGGGAACGGGCCTCTGGGGCGGGGGTTTTCCCACCCCCTGGGGGGACTTGGCAAGCCTACCTTAAACACAACTTGGAAACTCCAGCTAGTACAGAACATGGCAACCAGGCTATTATCAGGTGCTAAGCAGAATCTGCATATCATTTCTACTATGCAGACACTGCATTGGTTAGCAATCAGAAACTGGGCTCAGTTCAGTGTTGTAACTATCTCCTACAAAGCCTGTCATGCCACTGAACCCCTGTACTTGCTGGAGTGCCTTTCCTGCTATGTGACAGCTTTGTCCATCAGAGCAAAGCCTTCTGAAGGTACTGTCTTGTAAACAGGTAAAATTGGCAACCTCGTTCTCTGTGGCAGGCATTGTCCACATTATGGAACAGTCTGCCTGAGGCTATTTGGGAGGCCTCCACTCTTCTATTGTTTCACAAAACATGCAAAATAGAATTGTTCAGGAGGGCATTCTTGCAAAGGAGTGGAGCTGTGATGCAATGGATCAGCTTGGGAGGTGACCTCTATTAGGGATACCATTTTTTCTTACAGTTGTTCAGTCTCGGCCCCACTACATTATGTTGTTTTACTAGGAATCTTTGCTGCTAGACTCAACTGGAAAAGAGTTTGTTTTCCCCCCAGTACTAGGAAGAAAATATCAATCAGTTGTACTGAAAATGAATGGTAAAATAAAGTTACATGAATTTTAAAGCCTTGCAGTTATAATATAGCAAGACAATCTGGTGTTTGCTATCAGGACTTTTATAGAAAAGAAACAATATATATTTCTATATATATGGAGCTTATTCGCAAGTAAATATGCATATGATTATAGCTTTAGGCTTCCAACTTTATTTTTACTGCTGCAAGATGCCCCTCTATGTAGGTGAAAATTTAAAGGGATTTTTTTTTTAAAAAATCAAGACATAAAGAAATCAATTGTTTGTTCAAGCTTTTTTTTGCTGCTGCTTCATCATTTTCTTATTTCATTTTAGAAAATGAAGATTTCGCAGCTTGTCAGATTATGTGGGATAAAGGGCTTGATCCCCTGAAGGATAACAACAATAAAACGAATCTTTGAATTCAGGCAATTATACTGTCTTTTATGTTACAAGGATTTCTTTTGTAGGAATAAGATTTTATATGAAGAAGCCCTGAGAATATCTAATATACAACTAAATCCATCTCCTCATTCCAGCTTGCCACTTTAACAGAAATATGGATGTCTGTGACCTACTCAGAAAAAGAGTTCATAAAGTCACACAGTGTTTTCTGTATTGCTGTTCTGCAGATTGTGTCATCTGCATTTGACCCTGAAAATTCCATACAGATTCCTTGGGCAGACTGCTGGGAGATCAAAGCAAAGTTGTGCATAGTTGCTGCTTAGGGCCAAACTTGTGAAATGAGATGGCAGGCCCGTAGCCAGGATTTTTCAGTTTGGGGGGCCTTTTAAAAAGTTGGGGGGGGACTAAAATGAAAATAAAAAAACCTCAGGTAGGCTGGCTGGCCCCTGCCCCAGCTGGTGGTCCCCACGTGGAGGGAAGGGCGTGCCAGGATCCAGTGGGACAAAGCAGTTCTCGCCTTTCCTTCCCCCACCATGACCGCTGCACACCCCCCCCCCACTGAAGCAAGGAGCCACGGAAGGGGGCGGGAAGTGCCTCCTAAAAGTGCTGGGGCCACTGGGTTTGGGGGGTTCTCTCCTCTGACTTATCTGCAGCCTGACCAGGAGGTCTGTGAGACCACAGGGACTCACTGTGCCCCTCTCCTCCTGCCTCCCAGCCAGGAGAGATGCAGGCAGGTGGGTGGCGCATTCCCCGGTGGTGGCGACGACAGAAGGGTGCACATGGCACAGTCTGGATGCCCTGCTCTACCCTTGGATCCTTGGCACCAGCCCCCCACGGTCTGGCTCTTGCTGCTTCTGCGGCCCGCGCTGCCCCCGGCTTCCTTTACTCTCTGAGAGTAGTTACAGCACACAAGAGGCACATGGGTTCAGGTGCCTCCACACACACACACACACACCCCGACAATGACTCAAAGGGACCAGCTGCAAGCTTTTGAGTTCTCCAGAACTCTTCTTCAGGACAGATGTTACAAGAAAAAGGAAAAAGAAGGAGCAGCATCAGCATCAGGAGAACATAATGGCCTGTATTGTGCTATAGATGGTAGATGCAGAGATGATTCTGGTATCCTGTGACACTCAGGCTTTTTATGAGCAAGAGTCCATTAATTGGTTACATTCCACAGGAAACACAAAGAACACAAATGGCCCTTATGTCTCAAACGCATGAAACTAAAATGCTCTTTATTTATATCCTATGCAATGTGTTAATAATGTATGAGTACATAAGTGCACTTAGAAGAAGTAGTGTAGGTTTTAATACCTTGCTTTTCTCTACCCAAAAGAGTCTCAACACGGCTCACAATCACTTTTCCCTTCCTCTACTCACAACAGGCACCTTGTGAGGTAGGTGGGGCTGAGAGAGTTCTGAGGGAACTGTGACTGGCCCATGGTCACCCAGCAGACTTCATGTGGTGGAGTAGGGAATCAAACTGGATTCTCCAGATTAAAGTCTACTGCTCTTAACCACTACACCACGCTGGCTTACAGTTTTCATCAGTTCCCTTACAAAGACAATAAATGTTTGATCAGTCAATCAGTTAGATTTTTAGAAACCTTTCATTTTGACCCTTTATTAATTCAGCAGTAAGTCCACACACACACACACACACACACACACACACACACACACACACACACACAAACTGTAGAAGGCAACTGTCATTTTAGAAGATGAATCAGAGGTAGTCTTAGCCAAAGGGCAACAGGGGCAGCTGTTTTTGCTTCAAAATTATTCTTTTTACTTATATGGGAACTGAAGCAAATTTAACTGAATAAATCAACACTAATACTATTAACACAGCACAATCCTATGAAGAGTCTAAGCCCACTGAAATAAATTGGTTTATCATGGTATAATTTTACATAATATTGTACTGTCTTTTTTTAATTGGACGATGCAGTTTGCTGTGGATGGCAGACAAGACCAGGAAGAAAGATAGAGATATTCCAAAAAAACAAATAGTCATTATGAACGTATTCTCATGCATCTGAGGTTGTAGCCCATGCTTACAATGATATTCAGTAATTCTGCTACTTACTTTGCATGAATACACACTTAATTTAGGGCAATCATTGTATGTTGGTTACACAGCTGAAAACATATTGGGATTAACAACCGTAATGAATATATTAACTGAAATAAGATGTTGCAAAAATAAAACCTATGTTATGGGGCTATGATTTTTTAACAAATAGCCCCACGGTAATTAAGATGATCTCTTGGCATTTCTTCTAAGCAGCAGACAATGGTGTTGCCACAAAATTCCAATTAAACAGTTATTTGGGCTCATAACTGAGCTATCAGACTATAGATACCATGAAAGGATATGAAGAATTACTGTCCCATGGGTTTAATGAAAAAAGATGAAGGAATGTGGCATGACAGTAAAAATCTGATGAGCTCAGTTTTGTATCTATAATTAATAACTAAGTTACTCTAAAAGAATACTAAACACCATCTCTAGTTACTGCAGAATTAACACACTTCAGAAAATATTAATGTATTGAAATCTCACGGACAAGTGAAAAATGCAGGAACAGAAGTATGTTTTGGATTAATTTTTAAAATTAAAAGATTCCTTTTAGTGATAAACATCACGAAAAAAAATATCTCAAACTCTATAAAGACACATTGGACAAAATACCCAGAGTAATTATATAATCTTTCATTTTAGACATTTGATAAACTATGGTCCCGTTCACATGCGGCGATTTGGGCCAGTTGCGGGCCAGTTTGGGGGCGGATCAAAGCAGCGCGATCACACCACCACATCTGGGAAGCGTTCTGCTTCCGCACCCGAACTGGCCCAAACCCGGGAAGAACCGCCGCAAAATGAACCACCTACCTCGGTGGTTCAAGTGGACGCGGCGCTTCTTCCCGGGCGTCTGATCGCCGGCGCTCCCTTGCGCCGGCTCAACCCCGGCCCGGAGCCGAACTGCGCATGCTCCGACATGCGCAGTTCGGCCGGCCCCCGGTTAGGGCTGTGTTTTCTCCCCGGCGTTTGATCGCGCCGGGGAGAAACGGCGGCGCGGCCGGGGGATCTGTGAGATCCCGCCGCGCCATGTCAACATTGGCGCGGCTTTTCCCCTGCGTGTGGCAGGGGCCTATGCTAAGTAATCTGTTGAAATAGTTTGGAAAATACAATGGCTCTTTGCGGTAAAAGACTTTTTGTGTGTGTGTTTGGCATACCTCCTATACCTCCCTGTTTTGGGAGTTGTATATGTATGTGTTTTTATTTATTTATTTATTTATTTTTTATCCCGCCCTCCCACCGAAGCAGCTCAGGGCGGCTTACAACATTAAAACCAATAAAACAATAAATACATTAAAATACAATAGTGTATAAATACAACTGCCTGAGTAACTAAACAGTACTACTAATGATGATGATGATGGCGGCGTGCAATATACAAACAGAGGCAATAACCAACCGATGTTTCATGAGGGCCGAGATGAATTCCGGCAGCACATTCATCATCAGCGGCTCCTAATTGAAACCCTGGTAGAAGAGCTACATTTTGCAGGCCCTGCAGAATTGTAAGAGGTCCCGCAGGGCCCTGATATTATCCAGGAGCTCATTCCACCAGTGTGGAGCTGCCACTGAAAAGGCCCTGGCTCTAGTAGCAGCCAACTTGATGTCTCTCGGGCCAAGAAGAGTCAGGCGATTCTGTGTTCCTGACCTCTGTGCTCTCTGGGGCACATGTGGGGAAAGACAGTCCCTCAAGTAGGCAGGCCCCAGACCATATAGGGCTTTAAAGGTCAAAACCAGCACCTTGAAATGGATCCGGTAAGCATTTGGCAGCCAGTGCAGTGCCTTCAGCACAGGTTGGATGTGGTCTCATATAGAAAGACCCATCAGCAGCCTGGCCACCGCATTTTGTACTAGCTGCAGCTTCTGGATCTGAGACAAGGGCAGCCCCATGTAGAGAGCATTGCAGTAGTCCAATCTCGAGGTGACCATAGCATGAATCACTGTTGCCAGGTCATCGCATTCAAGGAAGGGAACCAACTGCCTAATCAGCCGCAGATGGTAAAAGGTGTCATGTCCGCAGTGCAGTCCAACCCCAGGGACCCTGACCCTGGGGATTCTGCACCCTCAATGTCTGAGGGTGAGCTCTCTGCACCCCTTGAATCACCAGACCTAAGTCCTGCGGAGGATGAGCACCAGCTACCAGGAGAGTTTACACCTGGAGCTGCACTGGCAGAGCCAAGCACAAGCACCATGCCTCCTGATCCCCCCCATTGGTGGCTTGTTTGTGGGAACAGAGGCGGCGGGACATGGCAACCCGGCATAAGGAGGTGCGCATGTGAGGTCGGCGTCCTCTAAGCCTAGAGTACTGACTGGAGCCAGGACCCTGTTAGCGGCCGGTAATTGGCTAACAAGCGGAACGGGCTTTTTAGGCGGTTCTCTCAGATCCCCAACTCGTGCTGGCAACTAGTCTCATAGATGACTCGCTGCATCCCGGATTCTGTGTTCCTGTCCCCTAGTTTTCATCCTGACTTCCCGGCTCCTGACTTTGGCTTGTGAGACGTTGTTTCTCCGGCTCCCTGACTATGGACTGTGTATCCTAACTTTTGACGAACGGCTTTCGGCTTCTGAACTCTGCATGCAATCTCCAGTAACCCTAGACTGCGGTTTTAACTTGGTATTTTGGACTCTGCTCACGTTACTCTGTCTTATCTGGTGCCCTGATCTCGGACTGTGTTTTGGACTTTCTGTGCCCTGCCTGGCCCGCCAGCACAATCGTGGCAAAAGGCTGCCTTGGCAGTGGCTGCTACCTGGGCCTCCATTGTTAAGGTGGCATCCAGGAGCACTCCCAAATGCCTAACCCTCGGTGCTGGCACCAATGGCGCCCCATCGAAGGTCGGGAGTGGGATCCCTACCCCTGGTCCACTCAGACTCAGGCACAGGACCTCCATCTTTGTTGGATTCAGTTTCAATCGATTCAGTCTAAGCCAGCCTGCCATGTCACAAAGCACCCAGTCCAGGTCATCTGGGGTAGAGTCGGACTGACCGCCCAACAGCAGATATAGCTGGGTGTCATCTGCATATTGATGGCACCCTAGCCTATGCCTCCCGGCAATCTGGGCGAGGGGGTGCATGTAGATGTTGAATAACATTGGGGACAGTACCGCCCCTTGAGGAACCCTGTAGGCCAGCAAGTACCTCTGGGATGTCTGCTCCCCTAACACCACCCTCTGTCCCCGACCTTGGAGAAAGGAGACAAGCCATTGCATGGCAAGCCCCTGAATCCCAGTGTCGGCGAGGTGGTGGCTCAGTAGCTGTTGGTCAACGGTGTCAAACAACGCCAACAGATCTAATAACAACAGCACTGCCATACCACCTCGATCCAGATGCCTCCGGAGGTCATCCGTGAGTGTGACCAGTGACGTCTCCATCCCATGACCTGGACTGAAATGGGTCTAGCATGGAAGTGTCATCCATAAAGCTGTACAACTGAATCGCCATCGCTCTCTCAAGTAATTTGCCCAAATAGGGCAAATTGGAGACCGGCCGATAATTGGCCAATTCAGCTGGGTCCAGAGATGTTTTTTTCAAGAGAAGGCGGACCATTGCTTCTTTGAGAGCGATTAGTGTTTAGATGCTGTTTTACTGTTCAAATGTTTTAATGTTTTCATGTTCTGTGCCTTGGGGACCTTAATTGGATTGGCATAAACATGTTTTAAATAAATAAATGAGGGGAGCAAAAATGATCCATAAACATATCTTTCAAAGTAGTTAGGATCTACACATGTACGGTTTACTAAGTAACTTGCCCTGATGTAAGACTAGAAAACTTTTTCTTTTTTGGTTTTTTTTTTGGTATGTGTATGCTTGTGAGCCTGGAAGACATGGTAACTTCTGGCAACCCCTAGTAGGGCTAGGACATTTCAGAGAAATGGTGTTGATATTACCTGCCTCTGTGTCCTGGCT
Source organism: Gekko japonicus (assembly GCF_001447785.1). Taxonomy (NCBI): domain Eukaryota; kingdom Metazoa; phylum Chordata; class Lepidosauria; order Squamata; family Gekkonidae; genus Gekko; species Gekko japonicus. The sequence continues at coordinate 65,288 of NW_015169188.1, read as the reverse complement.
CCAGTATTCTTTGGAGGTCGCCTTTCCAGGTACTTGCCAAGGTCAACCCTGCTTAGCTTCCAAGATCTGACAAGATTGGGCTTGCCTGGGCTATCCAGGTCAGAGCTGACTAAAAATCTTTCTGATCCCGTTACGTATATATGCAATTTCATGATTCAATGGGAAAAAATATTTTATTTTTCAAATAACATCAGCAGACAACATCATAGCTACATGTTTGCAACCCAAACTCCAGTACAATGTCCCTCCACCATGTTTTGGCCCTGTCTCCTGATTTTAATTTTTATACATTTTCTAAGACATAGTGAGCTGGGGCCTCAACACATATTTATGATGTATCAGAACATTCAATCAGTCATCATGGCTCCAAACTACTTTCTTATGACTAGTGTGTCCATGACATCAGTTATCACCTCAGTTCTTTGTCTGAACTGATTTATAGACGACAACGACAAATGTAGGAGGGGGCTGTAGCCTCTGGAAAACAGAAAGATATAGAAGGTTTAACTGAATTGTAATTTTGAAGAAGTTGGGTAGATAAAGTGCATTTATACGTTTCTGGCACCCCAATACCAGGCAAATACCAGTTTGTCCTGGAAAAGCCTAGCAATCATATTACAGTTGACAGGGGGGGGGGGGAATCCAAAGCTCATCATTCTGACAACTTGCCAATCCACATAAATAACCCATGACAACATTTCTCAAGAGTTGAGTGGGAAAAATACATTTCTGTAAATAGAACTGAGCTTATTGTCAGCTCCTCATCTTGCCATGTCCATTAGCCCTTTTCAGAAGCTGCTTTCAGATACTTTGCTACAAAAAAAAATTGTTTTTCAACCTTGGAACGTAGTTCTCTGTAAATCTCTCTTTAAAATCTTGGCAACAGGCATAACATGAATTTACATATAGCTATAGAAAAATATGCTTACAACAATGAACAGTCTGGGGAGATGAAGTAGGACAAAATGAATAACCAAGGCTATTTTCTGCCTGAGGTTACAGTATCCTTGAGAGTGATGATGGTGGGGGTGATCAGAGAGATGAGGAAAGGAAGCAGGCTGTGGGTTTTTAAAACAATAAAGCTAAAGCAGTTGTGGAGGTAAACAGGAAAATTCTGGCGAATTACTTCACAACCTGTGTTAGAACAGAGACCCTTATGGTTGTTCAGGATCTTCGTTTATGCTATGTAAGGAAAATATCATTTAGACCAGGGGTGTCAAACCTAAGGCCCACGGGCTGGAAGCAACCGGCCCAGGGCTTTAATCAGGCCCGTGGCTCTCTTCTCCACCCCACCCCCTCCCCTGCCTGTCCTCACCCTTCAGAGGGAGGTCAGGGCTGCTGAACTTCCCAGCTGGCTGGGCCTTGTCTTCGCAGTTTCTCCTCCAGCAGGGAGCTCCTCTAGGCTAAAACACAAAAAAGCTGCAAAGAAAATGCAGAATAGATTTTCCTTTAAGGTCTCTAGGCTCAGATGGACTGCTCTGAAACTGGAATGGCAGCCCCCAGAGTAGAATGAAGGTCCTTGGGAGTAGCAGCTGCATTCTGGGAATAGAATTCCGCTCTGGGGGCTGTCATGCCAGTCCCAGAGTAGTCTATCTGGGCCCAGAAACCTTAATGGAAAATCCATTTTGCATTTTCTTTGCAATTTTTTTTGAGCTGTAACATATTTAAATGGAGTAGCATTTCAGTTTCCAGTGTTTATATGCCAGTTGAATTTGTCTGCTTGCAAATAAAGAGTTGATGTTTTGAGCCAGCTTGCCTCTGCTGAATGGACCTGAGAACAGGTGCCTGAGTGAGTACTCTAACCTGGGAACCCACAGCCAAAGGGGGACATTACACTGGAGAGCCACTGCCACTCTGAGTAGACCGGGGGGGGGAGAGGGGGGAGAGCTTGCAATGGCCAGCCATTTCATGTTTTCCTAGGCTCAGAGCATTTTATATTTTTAGTTTTAGTTTCTGCTGTGATCCTTGTGCTTTTTCTTGATGTTTTATTTAAAAAACTGCATTGCCAAATCCCACTATCACCCCACCTCTCCATTTTAGGAAGGCATCTTTGAGAAGTGTCAGTTATCAAAGACTGTTAAATAAAATATGGCAATAGTGTTACTGTTTTAAGCATGTTTGTATTTTAAGTTTTAAAAACCCTTTAATTGTGTTTGTTGGTGTCCTTTAAAAAGTTAATATCTTCATTACCTGGCATTACATTTTATGACACACATGGCCTGGCCCTACAAAGTCCTGTTTATATCAGATCTGGCCCTTGTAACAAATGTGTTTGATACCCATGCTTTAGACTAAATAAATTGCTTGGTCAAACAGTCTTTCCTTGGGCTGGCAAATCAGATTCACCCAATACCATTCTTCACAGAAGCTAGCAGTGTTAAGGACAGGAAAAAACATGCTAGGACCAAAAAATATAGGAACTAACCCTCAAATGCTAAAGGCCTATCTAGGAGGTGACTAGTAGCCCATTCCTAGCTTTGACATAGCCTGAAATTTGTCTATATGCATTATCCTTTCCATCACTATTATCATACCAGAAAAATGTCCCTGCCATTTTAACTGGAGTTATTGCTGATCTGTTGTCTGTAAAAAGAGAATCTTACCTTAATTTTAAAAGCAGGGTCTCTGTTATCAAAACCTAAGGAGATGAATATGCTGAATTAATCCCTGAGAATGAATAGGAAAAACAAGAAGCTTAGGCAGGCCCAAATGATGTGTTCTGTGTAGTGCTGTGATTCTTTCCTCCTTCTTTAACAGGATGCTCGTCTAAGTAAAATAAAAACCCAAAAGGCTGCTTAATCCTTTATCCTCCATTTCTGAGTTCAAAAATCAGGCTCCCCAAGCTGCTTTTTCAGTCAGAGGCAGAAACAGGAGAGCAACATAAGCAGAGTGACTTTGAGCTGGGAAAGGGCTGGAGGTGCTCCTCCTTCACACCTTTTATGCACAGTCTCAGCCTGGCCAGGTAATTTTTGAGGACAAGGGGGAAATAATCATGGTCTTTTGCATAATGTGTAGTTTGAGCTTTAGGCTGGATTTTTTATTCTCTGATCTCACAGTGTGCTGAAGGACACTCTATATGGCATTGCCTGTAAGTCTTGAGGGTACTTGATATCCCTAAATATGAATACATTTCAGAAGCTCATCATTTTTTTTACTCTGAATGTGCTAGGTAATCACTAGAAACTACTAGAAAGGAAGCTGGAAGAGAACTACATTGGATTAATTCCAAGAGAATTTAAAATCCCAGTCCTTCAGACAAAGATGATCAGTTTCTTAGGAAACTGTAGGACAGTTGGTTTCCTTGGTGACTAGTCCAATATATACCCTCTCCTGTGAAACAGCTGTTTGTGTTATTATTGGGGATGTTGGCCAGATTCTGCCTTTGCCTGGAAACAAATGCGGAAATTAAAAATGCTACATGCTATTTTGGGCGAGATAAAACTTATCCTAAGATGATGGTTGCTGCTGCTGGTGCTCTTTTTCCCTTCAGAGAAGTTTCCGTTAAAGCTGTGTTGGCTGCAGATAGTGATATGTGCTTGTATCTTATACCACACAAATGTGTGTGTTACCAGAAGACTGTTTGTAACCAGAAGACTGGGGAGTTCTTGTGTTGTGTAAAATTTTCTTTTAAAAAAGTTAAAATATCAGTTTATAATTTAAAATAATACCCATTTGCCACCATCTTCCTTTCAGTTTAGGCACCACCTTCTCTAAACATAAAAACATTCACCATTTTAAAGCATATATAATCAAAATGGAAAAACATAATCTTCACACAAAGAAAAGCATTTCCCCATAAATAGGCAGTGCCCAATTGCAAATAACTTGCTCATCTGCCTTCACGGAGGATCTGCTTTCAATGGTCATAACCAAATTAATTTATAGGAATGTTGCATTCAAACAATGTCTTAAGATTCCATAAATGCTCCATTGGTTTATAATGTTTCTCATTGTGTATATCCAACTCCTATTTAACATTTTGATTATGCTGAAGTGTTTATAATTATCTTGTTTGCCTTACATGTTAATTGTTAACAATAATTATCATCTCATCTCTTGTTTTCTTTTCAGGAAACAACTACATTTTACTTGTTAATGTTTAAACACAGAATGATGACTTCAGCAAGGTGTTATACCATAGAATATTTTTCATAAAAGTTTAAAACAGCTTCTTGAAACCCAAGAATTCTGAGCAAAGCAGATGTAAATGATTAGCATATGAAAAGAAATAACATGCTGCTTGTATAAACTTGAGGCACAGCATAATGACTACCTTTACTGTGGTTATACATTACTGTTTGAAATTGCTGATCTTAAGCTACTGTGATTTAGAACTCTGATAGTACCTTATCAATTTATGTGGCAGCCATTGGAACATGTGAACTCTCCATGCTAATCAGTAAAACCAAACAGTTCAAGCTGTGAAGAAAAAAGGCAAAAGATGGTTCTTTCACAGTCCTGCTCTGCCCAGCTCTGGGGTGAGCTTTTCCAACTGATCTGGAGCTTGTAGTGTTACTGATGTGAGGGAAAGCCCCCCTCTGCAGGAATTTCCATGCTACTTGTCTATAACAGCTTATACTCAAATCCAAATATTTGTTTCAATGTATCTATTTGTACCATCCATCCACAGGGTTGCCAAGTTCCTCTGAAGGGTGTCAGGAGAGAAAGAAGAGGAAAATGAGGATCACGAGAGTCCCAACATGCTGATCATAGAGTTTTGGAGAAAATACTAGCAACATGCTGATGTCACTTCCTGTCATGCTGGAAGTGATGTGAGTGCATTGCCTGCAACCTCCTTACATCTCTGGCAAGGCCTCCAGCCATGAGTCTCTACTGGCCGCCAGACCCATGCCCACAGCCCTACCCACACAAAATCTTTGTAGCATCAGAGCAAAGTTACTAAAACCAATGGTGCTTACTTTTCTTATGCAAATTTGCTTAGGATTGGATAACTATCTCCACAGAGCATTTAGACCTCCAATTAATAGATATTCTGATCAACTGCAAGGGATGTACAATCAGATTAAGTGGCAGGACAAACCTGACATTTGTCCTTTGGTTTGTAGATTACCCAAATTGGTTTGTAAATTGAGTGACCTGTCTTCATACTGTAGAC
>NW_015169188.1:7686-60148 GCF_001447785.1 Gekko japonicus | reverse complement strand
CAGCAGATACTGAAGAAATAAATATCTTTATAATATAACCCTACTGGAGCTGAGCTTTATATAATATGCCCACAGTGGCAATACTAGAACTTTCTTTCCAAGTAGTATTTTAGGCAGAAATCAATACAATGACTTCTGTATCAAATTGATTTTGTTAGTGTGCATTTCTTGCGGGGTACTTAAAAGCTTTTCCCAATACACGTTGTGAGAAAGCCAGTTTGGAATAGCAGACAGAGTATTTGATGTACACTAAGGAGACCTAGAATCAAGTCCCTGCTTAGCAATGAAAATCACTGGGTGGTTTTGGGCCTGTCAATGTCTTTCAGAATAACCTACACCACAGGGATACTTTTAGGGGGAGAAATCAAGGTATACCAAGGGAAGTTACCAAATATAATAAATACAGTAAATGCTGCTGCTACTATTAGTGTTTAACATGTATTACATAAGAACATAAGAGAAGCCAATGTTGGATCAGGCCAATGGCCCATCCAGTCCAACACTCTGTCACACAGGGGCCAAAAATACCAGGTGCCATTAGGAGGTCCACCAGTGGGGCCAGGACACTAGAAGCCCTCCCACTGTTGCCCCCCAAGCACCAAGAATACAGAGCATCACTTGCCCCAGTCCAAGAGTTCCTATCTATACTTTGTGGCTAACAGCCACTGATGGACATCTGCTCCATATATTTATCCAATTCCCTCTTGAAGCCGTCCATGCTTGTAGCCGCCACCTCCTGTGGCAGTGAATTCCATGTGTTAATCACTCTTTGGGTGAAGAAGTATAGAGCATCTTAAGAAGAACTACAATCTTCTAAGCTTACTGAAGTCTATGGCATAGAAGGGTGTACTCTGCTTAGTATGGTACTACAAATATGCTAGGGGTGTACAGAACATAATCCTTTTATATGCTGCATGAACATGAGGCTTATTTTCATATCTCACCATTTATCTGGATTTATTCAGTAGAATTCGTCATTTGGCCCAACTGACCAAGAAAATGCCTGAATCGTTTAATATAAAATTTTAACACAGGAACTAAGACTGATGAGGTGAGGAAATGGGATTCTTAGTAAAAAAGCGTCCTTTTAAAATAGATAGTACTAGTGGAAAATCACGCCAAGCAGAGCAGCAATTGACTCCTCCTCACTTTGACTCCTGCCTGGGATATTGAAGTTGTTTGGTAGCTTTCAAATAGCTACCAAAGAGCAATGGCTAAGGATACCAACCATTTGGGGACATGCTCCTTAGAGCAGAGATGATAATGGTGTAGTCCTTCTCTATTCTTTACAACAATGTGGAAAGGACTAAAGTTATATGTTTTTTGGTGGGGAGGATGACTTACAGAACAACCATACCCCACAGAGGTTTGATTTCTGCAAACCTACATGATGGTGGAGAGAGACTCAGGCAATATTCCCTCATCTGAGGAGGATTAGAAATAGCACAAAGGGGGATGGGGAGACAGGAGCCCCAGCAGCAGCAGAGGTGAGGGTGATGAAGGAGCAGACAAGGAGCAGAGAAAGGGGCATATCTATCAGGTCTAATTCATTGGCACTATGTGAGTACCCACAAAGAGGAGGACAAGGGTGCTAACAATCCCCTCCCCTCTTCAAACTGAGGCTGGTGGTCAGCCTCTGGGAGGAAGCAAATAAAGAGGACGATGCTCACCTCCACATTCATAGAATCATAGAGTTGGAAGGGACCTCCAGGGTCATCTAGTCCAACCCCCTGTACAATACAGGAAATTCACAAATCCCCCCCTGCCACACCCACAGTGACCGCTGTTCCACACCCAGAAGCTGACCAAAAAAAACCCCTCCAGGATTGCTTCCTGACCCCAAATTGGCAATCAGCATTTCCCTGGGCATGTAAAAAAGGGTCACAAGAACTAAGCACTGAGGCAACCTTTCCTGCCCTCCCTCTCATGATCTGCCTAAGTTTACAGAATTCGCATTGCTGTCAGATGGCCATCTAGCCTCTGTTTGAAAACCTTCAAAGAAGGAGAGCCTACTACTTCCCGATGAAGCCTGTTCCACTAAGGAACCGCTCAAACTGTCAGAAAATTCTGCCTACTGTTTAGCTGAAAACTCTTCTGATTTAATTTCAACCCATTGGTTCTGGTCCAACCTTCTGGTGCAACAGAAAACAACTCCACACCATCCTCTATATGACAGCCCTTCAAGTACTTGAAGATGGTTATCATATCACCTCTCAGTCTTCGCCTCTCCAGGATAAACATACCCAGCTCCCTCAACCTTTCCTTATAGGACTTGGTCTCTGGACCTCTCACCATCTTTGTTGCTCTCCTCTGGACACTTTCCAGCTTGTCTATATCCTTCTTAAATTGTGGTACCCAAAATTGAACACAATTCTCTAGGTGAGGTCTAACTAGAGCAGAGTAAAGTGATACCATCACATCTCGTGATCTGGACACTATATTTCTGATACAGCCCAAAATCGCATTTGCCTTTTTAGTAACCACATCACACTGCTGACTCATGTTCAGTGTATTGTCTACTAAGACCCCTAGATCCTTTTCGCACATACTGCTGCCAAGACAAGTCTCCCCAACCTATGATTATGCATTTGATTTTTCCTACCTAAATGCAGGCCTTTACATTTATCCCCACTGAAATTCATGAAATTTCTTTTAGCCCAGTTTTCCAGCCTGTCAAGATCATCCTGTATCCTGACTCTGTCTTCTACTATATTTGCTACCCCTCCCAATTTAGTATCATCTGCAAATTTAAAAATCATTCCCTCTATTCCTTCATCCAAATCATTGATAAAAATGTTGAACAAAACAGGTCCCAGGACATATCCTTGAGGCACCCCACTTTGCACTCCTCTCCAGGAAGATGAGGAACCATTCACAAGCACTCTTTGGGTGTATTCTGTCAATAAGTTACAGATCCACCTAACAGTCATAGGATCCAAACCACATTTTTCCAATTTGTCAACAAGTATATTATGTGGAACCTTATCAAAAGCCTTACTAAAATCAAGATAAACTATGTCTACAGCATTCCCCTGATCCAGCAAGGTAGTAACTTTCTCAAAAAAAGAGATAAGGTTAGTTTGACATGACTTGTTCTTGAGAAACTCATGCTGGCTCTTAGTAATTACAGCCATCCTTCCTAAATGCTCAAGGACTGTCTGATTATCTGTTCTAAAACTTTCCCAGGTATAGACATCAAGCTGATGGCTTGGTAGTTACCCAGATCCTCCTTTTTCCCCTTCTTGAAAATGGGGACAACATTTGCCCGCCTCCAATCTTCTGGCACCTCACCTGTTCTCCAAGAACAGTTCCTTCAACCAGTGGGAGTAACGGTGACCCACAATCCCACAAATTATTAAAACCAATCCAAAACACATTCCTTGATACCTACTTCTATCTCCAAATGTCTCAAGAAGATGGCATGGTCCACTGTATCAAAGGCTGTAGATGAATTTTGAAAATATGAAGAAATATGTGCTCATTGGTTTTTAAGTGAGGTGCTACTCAGATTGCTTGTGTCCGTTATTTATTCTAGTTTCAGAACCAAAAATCTGTTCATTTTGTTTTTTCTAAATATGGATTATCAGGCTGGGGTTAGTAATTTATTCTGTGAATGCTTGCTTAGGTTTTCTGGGATTTTTTGTACTAGATTAAATAATATAAATGATAATTAGCTTTTATTCCATTTTCCATACACTTGATGGCTAATAATTATTATGAAATGAAATGCAATCCATTATTATGAAATTAAATACAATTCAAATTACTTTTATTACTGAACTAAGCATTAAGATGAATATATATTCTGATCACCTCATGCAACTTGCTTGTTTCCCCACACCAGATTGTATAATATATTTTCTAGTGTACGGTAGGAATAAAATGGAGGGTAGGAATAAATAGTCACTAACATTTTCCATGGGAGAGACGTACCACTTCCTTCTTGAATGTTATACCAGAAACATGACAGAAAATATTTTTTTTAATTTTTTTTTTACTCAAATAGACAAGTGCCACCAGTCTGAGGACCAAACTTGGCTTGATCCTGGCAGATCACTGACCAGATTTCTCAATTTGTTAAGCTTTAAATTGCAGCCATGAGGATACCCCATCAGGATCCCATCTATGACATAGGAGGAGGTGGTGTTACCATTACTGGAAGTGAAGGACTGTGCAATATTTCTTTGCACCAAGCACACCAGTACTGAAGGAGGCAGTAGAGCTAGTATGATAGATAGCTTTGATCCCACTAGATCTCACCTCACTTCTGTGTTGCTGCTGTCTTTACCCAGAATGCTAATCCCAAGAGACTTCCTTCCTTCCTTCCTTCCTTCTGGCTGCTTCCTTCTGTTCCTGTCTTTGTTTTCTTTCTCTATAACCTCCATCTTACTCTAGGTAGATAGCTGGAATGCCTGTATTACCTTTCCTACTCAGTATGGATTTACCTGACAATAAAGTAGTACCTGATTAAAGTAGTAAAGCTTGTGTGGAGTTCATTCTAAAACCAACTTTCCCCTTCTGCTTGTGTACAGCCAGGTCCCATGTTCTCCTTAAGCCATTTTTGCCATCTGACTCCCTCCTGAGGCTGCTACTTGCCCCATCACAGAACAAAAACAAGCACCTGTACAGTGTCTCTGTCCCTCCTCCCTGGCACATACCAGCCCTAAGAAGTGATTCAGGTTGTATACAAGAGGCAAATACTCCTCCTGTTGTGCCATGGCACTATCCAAATCAGTTCCAGTGTGGCTGCAATTTACAGCTTAAGAAGCTGCTGTATTTTCCCATTGGCATGTCTAGTTTGGTCATGAACCTCATCCCTCCTGCTGAAGACACTTGCTCAAGTTTTTAGAAAGTATAAATCAAACAGAGATGCCATAGTGTCTGTAGAGCTGTAATCAGCTGGAGAAGTGACCAACTGGGTTTGCAACATTTTACAGCTTTTGTCAAAGTGTGTCCTCCTGTGGGCAGAACATGACAACTAGCATCACCTTGGCTTGATCCTGCAGGTGGGCAATCCACACAGATTAAAAGAGAGCCAGTTTGGTGTAGTGGTTTAGTGTGCGAACTCTAATCTGGGAGAACTGGGTTTGATTCCCCACTCCTCCACTTGCACCTGCTGATGTGACCTTGGGTCAGTCACAAGCTCTGGCACAGCTGTACCTGAAAGAGCAGCTTGTGTTAGAGTTCTCTCAGCCCCACCCACCTCACAGGATGTCTCTTGTGGGGAGGGGAAGGGAAAGGCGTTTTTAAGCCACTCAGACGCCAAGTGAAGGGTGGGGTATAAATCCAATCTCTTCTTCTCTTCTTCTTCTAAAAGGATATGCTATCAAATATTTGTTTTTTCAACATCAGTATAAGCCTAAAGACGTTCTCTTATGGAACTAGGAGCAAGTATATTTTTATGACTTCCCATGAAAGTTAATTAAATGTGTTACTGGAAAACATGAATTAGCAAAATCACAAAACATCTCTGTGTAAAATAATTTGATGCTATGTTTGAATCCCCAGTATTTGAAACTGAGGAACGAGTTCAGGTGTCTTGGCTGAATTCCAGCTTGGTTAATTAGTTTGCATCTGGGATGTTCTACTTCCAGTAGTGCTTGTTTTCAACAGAAATAATATTGTATAGAGGCACCATACACTGTTTAATGCACGGTGGCTCTTAGATTAGAGACAGCTGGAGTTTAGAAAGAACAATAATTTGTTATTAATGTGGTCCAGATTTTACAGATGTGCATAGTTTTAGTAGCACAGTGTGTGACTTCCGTAGAATACATTGACAACCTGTCTGAAGCAAATGCAAGAATTCTGCTCTGGAGTTCTGCCTATCAATTACAGTTTTGTAAAAACCAGTTATTATTATATATACATTTATTTACTTCATCTATAGGCCACCGTTCTTGCTGAGACTCAAGGCACAATATGAAACAATGCAAACAAATAGCATGAGCCTAGCACAGTTTCTTGGGTGGGCTCACAGTGCTGGTATCAAATCACAAGCAGCTACACTTTACTGGTCTACCTGAACTTGTGTGCTAATTAGGGGAGTGCTTTTAGATATTCCAAAGCTGAAATTAAATTCATTCATTCATTTATTAAATTAAATTATTAAACTGCCCTTACCTGTGGAACAGGGATCAGGGCGATGTGCAACGGTAAAGTATCTTCACATATGTCATGATCTGGGCTGTGCTACCAGAGGCCTACTAGGCACAGGGAGCCTGGCTAGCAGTAGGTGAGGCTGGGCCTACAACTCCCAGAAGCCCCTGAGATGTTTTGGAACCATAATTGACCAATAGGGAAGAAGAGGGCTGGGGAACAAAAAGGCTGGTGGTGCCAGAGCAAAGGCTGTTCTTTCTTCCAGAGGGCAGAGCCAGAAGGAAGGCTGCTGCAGGAAGAAAACCCTCATCCTGAGAGAAGGTTGAGTAGTCTAATGTCACTGGGAATAGTGTAGGGCTGCCAACCCCCCCGGTAGGGCGGAATTCCCCCCGCCCCGGAGGCCCGTTACCCGACGCCGGGGAATCGGGGCCTGGGGGGAACTCCGCCCCGGCGTGCACATCACCCGGAAGTGACGTCGCACGCTGGGGGCGGGGCCACGCCATTTGAGGGGAAAACAAAGTGTTTCCCCCTCAAATGGCGTGGCCCCGCCCAGCGTGTGACGTCACTTCCGGGTGATGCTCCGGCGGCGCGCGCGTACTTTTGCAGATGACTCCCGGACCGGCTGGACGCTCCCCCGCCGGTAGGGATTTTACATTTGGCAACCCTAGAATAGTGAGCTAGGGACAGTATATATTTAGACGTGTTAGGGCATTTGATTTCTTTTCTTTTCACCCACTAACTGTTATTATTCTGTACCTTGTTGTTTGACCTCCTATAAAATAAACCTTTTCCTTGTTTCACTCTGCCTGGTCCTCACGCCTATTATTCGGCCAAAAGGGTGGTCAGAAGGTCTTGGGAGGGTGCTCTGGGGCTTCTCAAGGGATCCTAAATCCAGAGTGGTGGCAGCGTCAGGAGAGACCCCACCTGATCTGTGACAACATATTAATTCACAATTAAAACTATAAAAACACAGAAATGGGCCTGTTTTTTAAATTAAATTATTTTCTCAGAAAAAAAGGTGGGATACAAAAGGGAAAAGGGGGGGGGAAATATAAATTGATCATGATTGTCAAATAATATGAGTTGTTACGTACAACAAGTAAGATCAGATATATTACCAAATATATTACATATTTCAAATATAGAAGCAGACATTAAAACATCAATATTACAGAATTTTGGGATAGATTCTCTCTTTAATGAATTGACAAGACCTTTCCTAAGGTTAGCAACATTAACAATTTAAGAAATTACATCTTTAACAATTGAACAAACTTCTATGCTAAAACTGAATCACTGTAAAATCCTTAAGAAATTGGCCTAACTTGATGACGCAAAACTTCCAGTTGTGTCACTGCCTTGCTGGGTGGGGGGGGAGGAAATAGGAGTGGGTTCTTTTAGGTCTGTTTAGGAATATCTGAAGCGACCCAAACCACTCCCAAAATTTTGGGAGGCATGGTAATTTATCTCCTAGAATTTTGGGAGTGGTTTTTTTTACTTGATAATATGCAAGTTTAATAACAAGGATTATAAACAAATTAACATCAGAAAGGGACATAGGGAGAAAAAAAGAAGCATGACCTGGCTCTCAGCTGTTCTGTAGTGCATGGTCCCTATAAACTTTAAAGGGCCATTATTTTCTTGGTGGGCGGGGAACCAGCCCTACCACATGTGCCCTTTAAAATTCAGAATGTAAAGGCCAAATCTTCTCACTGAAAATTACAGTCCTTTAAAGCGCCAATGCTTCACCAAACAGCCATTTGCCACACTTCCTCTGTCTCCTTTCCCACTGCTGCTGCCTTGTGTGTGTGTGTTTGTGTGTGCACATACCCCTAGTGCTCATTTGCCAGAACAGGAGCCAATAGGGTTAAATTATGCAAGCATACCATATTGCCTCTATTTATGCTTCTGAATACCCCCTTTTGAAAACCTGGATAATAATGTTTCCTCTGTGTTTTACTGGCAGATTTGGAAAGTGAAAAAAGGACATATGTTCTTACTTCTAGAAGTGTAACTACTTGAAAAAGTTCTTATGACTGAAAAGCACTCAGTTTGCACCTGGGATATAATGACAAACTTTCAGCAACTAGCCATGCACGAGGAAAGAAAGGGAGAGAGAAAAGAGACAGTGTGTTAGCTCAGGCATTCCTTCAGCAAAGTGCTTCCAAAAAGCATGCTATGATATTGAGAAAGTGGGCAAGCTGTGCTTCTATTCACCCACATGGTGCTAATTAATTAGTTTTACACCAATCTTTATTGGAGAGGCCTCTCTGCCAATTTTTAGTAAGTTTATCCTGTACACTAACTAATAAGCATGTTTAATTGTGCTCAGATTTTCAGTGGATTCATATTTGCAGGCAAACAAAGTTGTTTTTTTACATCTGATAGAAGCACCAGCCAACCCATTACCTTTGGTATATCTCCTGTCATTCTTTCTTATTTAGGTAAATGATTATGGTTACAATGCTATGGACACTTCTGAGGGACTAAGCCACATTGAATAACATGGGACTGATTTCTGAGTTAGACCTATTTCAGATTTCTCCCTAGGTCACAATCGTTGTCCCAATGTAAACTGTGAATGTTATTATGTGACTTCAGATGTAACAACAAGGTATGGTGGAAGTGTTTGCCGTACAGAATTACTAATCAGAATTACACCCTTCTTCAGTCTGTTGAGGCTGATTGGCTTAGAAGGGTATAACTTTGATTCAAATTGCACAGATAATTATTGTGCCATGTATGAGGTATCTAGCTCTTTGGATGGGCGAGGAGATAAACTTGTTTGTGTGTGCGTAAAGTGCCATCAAGTCGCAGCCGACTCATGGTGAACCCAGCAAGGGGCTTTCAAGGCAAGTGAGAAGCAGAAGTGGTTTGTCATTGCCTTCCCCTGAAGATATGGTTGCCAGGTCTCTCCTGTCAACCAGCAGGGATTGGGGGGATTTACCAGGGGAGGGAGGGAGGCCCAGGTGATGTTGCTGGTGATGTGGTGATGTCACTTCTGGCACACATAGGAAGTGACATTATTATGCTGCGATGTCAGAGTGATGCGATGGTATTCGGTAAAAATGGCTTCTACCACAGAGGTTTTGCCCAAATACCAGCCTGAATGTCACTGGTGTGACGATGTCACTTCCTGTGTGCACTGGAAGTGACATCGCCATGTTATCAGCAACATCACCTGGGCCTTTCTCTTTCTCTTGGTAAGTCCCACCGCCAGCCAGCTGATTGGTGGAGGGGTACAGTGGGGCCAGGTTTTGGGGGACCCCTACCTCCACAAGGGGGGCTAGCAACCCTACGTGCAGAGCCTTCCTTGGTGGTCTCCGTCCAAGTACCAACCCTGCTTAACTTCTGAGCTCTAATGAGATAGGGCTATACCATGCCACCTTCCCTCCTTGGAGATAAACTTATCACGTCATAATGAATGGCTTCAGAAATGATACCCTACTTATGGATTTCTAAAAGACTAGTTTTACCTGCCCCCCCCTTTTTGCTTTCACCTTTATGCCTTGCTTTTTATCTGGATAAGAAAAAAAATTATTTTCATTTAAAGCAACATTACTTTCTTAATATTAATTATTTTCTTAATAATATTAAGTGCTTTGGGTTGTCTAGGCTCAGGGGCATAAACTAGGGGGGGGCAGCAGTGCTCAAGCTCCACCGGGATTTCCCAGAGGGGGCAATGCCCCTCTGGGCTGCCAGGAAGCATCATTAAGCTGTTTAGGATTGTGCAGCCTCGTCCTCTCCATCTGTACAGAGGCTACCAATTCCAATTTCTTTCTTTGAGACTTTGGGACATTTACTTGTCACACAGGAGCACCTCTCCACTGCCTTACTTTATTTATTCCTTGGGATCTTTAGAAGTTTTAGAAGTGTTGTGTTCCTGCCTGAGTCCGCCCACTATGGATTTGTTCTTTTGACCTCTGTTGCTTTAGCAACATTATCTTAGTCAAGGCTACACTATCTCTCAGGGAAGTTTAATGGTTTTTCTTTTTGGAATGTAGAATGTATTCCATGTGTTCAAGAGAGAATTATGTTTGGGAACAGAATTGATGAATTCTCTTCAAAATTCTAGACCATGACCTTTTACCTACTTTATCCAATAAAAGAAGGACTCAGTATATTGTTCAGTGCGCTTGTGTGATCTGCTCTTGCAGGCATCAGTATGATCAGCTTTAATAAAGACTATATGCTGTGTTAGCCAAAAGGCTTGGGTAAATTTCTGTCACCTAGAGAAGTTCTCGGAAGGGGGGAACTGCCTATTCTAGGCTCCCCCATAACATCCAGCTAAACCTTGAATGGCTTCAGATGATCAGTCTCAGTGCTATGGATTCACACCCAATACAACTTTAAGTGCAGTTACTACTGCACTGATATACCTACTTAGATCTAACAAAATGGTAGGCCAAGGGCACCATAAAAGATTTAAATATTCACAGGATACGGTACCGCTATAAAAAGATACAAAGAAGTTGTTTTATAAGTCTTCATGCAGTGAAGTGATATCAACTGATAAATGACTTTCCTCTCAAATTGCTTAGAAGCTTGAAGTGGCTGCAGCAAATCTCCTAACCACACAACGTCTAAGCTTATGGCAAAAATCAATTTCTTCTAAAGACACAGAATTGTTTGATACGCTTTGGAAAAAGACAGAAGTAGAGATATTGACTGTTTTTGTTTGGCTGCGGAAATTATGACAGAACCATGATCAAATAAGTGCAGACACTTTTAAATCATTGGCACAGGAGGAAAAAGGATAGCATATCTTCTGCTTTATACTTTAAGAAGTCTTTAAGCAGTGGCTGGACAAACACTTGTCAGGGATGCTCTAGGCTGATCCTGCCTTGAGCAGGGAGTTAGACTAGATGACCTATATGGCCCCTTCCAACTCTGTGATTCTATGATTGACCACTGAGGGAGGCTCTTAAGGCTGAACTGGGTATGGTCTATGTTGGTCATCTGACATGTTCATCAACTTTGTATGGGAGATTATTACAGTTTATGTAAAGCTTGTTCTGACCCTTAATAAAGCCTGATATTCAGGCCCTATCTTTTAATTTTGCTATTTGTGTACATCATATAATAAATCTTTATTTTGATATTATTTTATTTGCTGTAGCTTGACCCTTGTAGCATTATCATAGCTCAGAAACAAGCCAGTGACACCAAAATCACAGGGAAACTTCCACCCCCCCTTCCTTTGATGTTTGCATTGGAATTGGTAAACATCTTGACTGAGTGGAGACAGTCTGTCTGGAAATGTACCCATTCATGAACCACAACGAACATCCATGAACAGCTTCAAAGTTCATGAAAAGTTCTTGCCAGTTGATCTGTCATGAGTTTGATTCTATGAAGCACGAACCAGCTAAGATTCATCACAAACTTTAGTTTGTGAGCTAGTTCATGCCCATCCCGAATTGCTGCATTGCAGAGAGAAATTGGGTAAAGAGGAAAATAAAGTATTTCTATTAACATTGCTACTTCCATGAATCTGAAGGTCTGAATAGTGCTATCAAGTGCTACCTTAGAAACAATCAAGAGCTCAAACTATTAACTTTAATAATCCAAAGATATGGCTTAAGTATAATAAGTATTCCTACAGGATTTGTAGGAGACACTAAAGGGAATGTGGTTGTAATGGAGAGACTAAGTGATGAAAATGGTCCCTATGAACTAGAGACCTGAGCTGAAGATAACTACATGAAATAAAAAATACAATATACAGTACTGTACATGGTGTGGAGAATTACGTAGATAAATCCTCAATTCTCTGTATGTTTACTTGGAATGCATCCTGTGCATAGGATGGGGCTACATGTGTGAAATAACTCATACAAAACTCTACTGAAGAGAGCTTCAAATGATTATAATCAATCACACAATGCTAGGCTTCTGCAAGTCTAATAATTTAGGCTGCACCAAGAAAAGCCAATGGCATGAAATGATAGAATAAATCATTTTAATCTCCATGCCCTGTGTATACAACACTATAGAAATGAAGCAGTTAACAGAACACTAGCATTATCATAAGAATAACATCAGGACATTAAAAAAATTGCACATGAATCCAACTTCTGTCAACATTGCAGTGTTTACTCTAGGCCCTTATAGTCTTCCGCAGTCTTGCGTTCGAAGTGGCCTTTGCCATTCAAATTACTGTGATATTTTATTGGTAATAAATAACACCCCCTTTCCTTTGAATGCTGTTTTGTGTCATGTCTCTCATTTTTTAAATAGAACATATCTAAGAAAAGTCTTACAAGGCAACATTTCCCTTGAGCTGTAGGAAGCTAATCCTAGGTATTATTAGAAATAATAAAGTTTTTAAAAAGAAAAACTTAAGAGTATGTAAGTAAAACTGTGCTTGTCTTTTTCTCCTTACAATTGCATTTAATTAACACTGACTAAACTAGCAATTTTGTAAGGTGAGATAGTGTAACCACACATGCACATCATATAGAGGTGTCAACAATTCTGGATGAAATTAACAGGTTTCTAAAGATATTTACTGTATATCAGGACTTTACTTATTGCCAGTGTTCAAATCTTACTTATAAAACTAACTGGAAAAGCTACAGAATATTTTTCTACACCCAAATACCTCTTTTCATACTATGACAAAGAAAGACAGAGTACAAGTGAGTGGGAATGTATGGCCATCCCGACATCTATTTGACATTCCAAACTGTCCGTAGAACCTATCCATGTTGTACATATGCAGCTGTGCACGCAGATTCAGATAAACATGTGGAAGTTAGGGGTGGGCCCAATGAACATGATCCCGATCCTCTCTTCTCCATTTTTTGTTGGCTATACTCAGAAAAGGAGTAATATGTGCTAGTAAGACCAATTATTTGAAATATAGCTTACTGCCTAATTTTAATTTTTTTTAACACACTGGCTTGTGACCCACTCTATTCAGCCAAATCTGAAGCCTTTCTTCTGCCTAAGGAGCCTCCTTCTGATGGAAGAGGATCTTCTACTGGAGGAAGAACCACTTCCATTGGAGGAATATGCCTTAGGCTGTAGGAAGGCTTCACATTTGGCTGAACTTGGTGGTAGGGGATACAAGCCACTGGTTTATTTGCTATGTCACTGTATACTTGACATCCAGACCATTCTGTCAAGTGGTAAGGAGCATACTACCATACATACTCTGATGCTCACAAGGTGAATATATTTGTAAGAAATGCAAATAAAACCCACATTATTTGGGAACTAAAGCAGCAATAAGCAGTTACAAAATGAAACATATTCATTTTAAAACGAGAAAATGTATTGACACAAAATGAACATAAAATATAATCCAATGTTCAGAATTTTGTTACTTGCTGTACCAGTGAATGCTAAAGGAATATGAGCAGACATGCTAGTTCCCAGTTAATGCCAAAATAGTGGTGTACCAACCTTGTTATTAAATGGCCTCAAGATGGTGAAGTGACTATAATTTTGACCATGAATCACAGAACTAAGAGGGATTTAGCAACCAAAGACAAAGGCCCATCCTTGCCCATTGTAGACCTCTGAATTGCTTTCAGATAAACACAGCTTGTCCTTCAGTGTACAGATAGTAATCAGCTTCTATCCAGCTGCCTCTTGTTTGTTCACAGGCATTAAAAATGTGCTTTGTACAGTAGAAAGTGTATAATTCATTCCAGCAGGGACTGTTACCTGAACCAACTGCCTGGCACCCAGGGAGGCAAGTCACTGCCCTGATTCAGCATTTAACCTTTTCAAACACTGAGAACTCTTTACAGAGAGAGCAACTCCTATGTGTTTCCTGTATGCACAACTCCCAAAGTACACCATAAAGCTTTAGTCTGTCTCCTCTTTTAAACATAGACTGTTAATCCGTCTAATGTGCCTTTGAGCAAACAGTCCAGGCAGTTTCTATCTGCATTTATCTCACCCATTTTCTATTCCAGTGCCTATTTGTGCAATATTTGTTCATTTTAATAATGGCATATCAGGTAATGCTCTTAATTTACCTACTGAGCCTGAAACTGCAGGATGGAAATTATCTCTCCGGGTATGTCTCTGTAGGGTAGCAACAGTTGCTTTGGGCTACAAATGCTAAAAATAACTTCCTGTATGTAGCAACTCAGGTATGAAAGATTCAGACCATTCATAATAACTGCAATTAAAAGCACCTAATGGAATGGAAATTCTCCCTCTGTCATGCTGCCAATTTTAATTCTCATGACAAAGACTTCAAAATCATTTTTTAAAGCACACAATACACATTTTTAAAGATTTGTCTGGGTCACCATTGTTTGAATGATTTAAAATAGATAATCAGTCAAGGTTAAGCAGTGTGGATTTGAGTGAATATTTCAGTCAGTACAGTATCTGGCCAACTCTGTTATTCTGAAGTTGCATTTGCAACTTCATTTGCAAGCGAATTACGCCATTTTTAAAGCCTTAGTGAGTATCACAAGAGCCTGTTGTTCTGTATTTCAGTCAGGCCACAGATATTGGCAACATGAAGGTTTGTGCATATATTGTCTAAAATGCTGTAGTTCTAATGTCTATGAATTTCTGTAGAGCAGACCAAGAAAGGATCACTTGGTTTTGGATCTGTGCCCTGAGAAAATAATGGTCTAATCAGAACAACACTATCAGTCATCACCAATGATATAATAAGCATTGGCCAATAGTTAGGAGGCTGAAGTTGGTTCCTTATCCCCAGTTCCTTATTCATTCCTTATTCGGGTCTTATTCATGAATTCATCCAAAAACACTGAGGAGAGTTTGAAAACTCTGAACCCCAAAATAAGATTTGGACCCCCAAACGTCATATACCCCCATGTTCAGCGAACCCTCGTCTTCGAGGGGACATATGCTGTGTCCTGGTCCAAAGCGTGGTTCTTGTGCCAGCTGCTCCAAAGTGAGGTGCCCCCAGGACTATCACACAGGCAGATACTGGGGTCAAGCAGTACCCCAAAACAATCTGTGGACCACCCCGAAGGACTCATCCCCATGCTCTGGAGACTGTCCCCTGAAGGATGACATACAGTGATGCCCAGTCCAAACACTCATTCTGGAGCCACAGGCTTCCATTTCAGGTTCACACAAGAACCCCATATTTCAAAAAAAAGATTTGATAAGGAAACTGGTTTGATTTTTTGCCCACTACATCCTGGAATAAGGATTGGACCACCACATGTCATACACCTTCATGTTTAGTGAACTCTCCCTTTCAAGGAGACATATGCTGTGTCCTGGTCCAAAGCATGGTTCTTGTGCCAGCTGCTCCAAAGTGAGGTGCCCCCAGGGAAGTCACACAGGGAGACAGTGGGGCTTGGCTGCACCCCAAAATAATATTTGGACCACCCCAACTGAAACATCCCCACACTTTGAAGACTGTCCCCTGCAAGATGACATACAGTGATGCCCGGTCCAAACACTCATTCTGGAGCCACAGGCTTCCATTTAAGGTGCACGCAAGAATCCCATATTTCAAAAAAAGATTTGAATAAGGAACTGGTTTGACTGTTTGCCCACTACATCCCAGAATAAGGTTTGGACTGCCACATCTCATACATCCCCATGTTCAGTGAACTCTCCCCTTCGAGGAGACATATGCTGTGTCCTGGTCCAAAGCATGGTTCTTGTGCCAGGACAAAATGGCTGGTTTTGAGGGTGGAGTTGGCAACCCCATCTCCTTCCCAGCTAACCATCAACCTACCATTATCTGCCCCTTTGATTTCAGCTGACTTCTGCCCTCCCTTCTGCAGAGCAGTTGTAATTCTGAGTGCTCTCCAGCCCTCACCTGGAGATTGGCAACAATGGTTCCCTATGTGGGACTGATTGGTTTGGTGGGTGGAGTCTATGGCAGTGTACCTGTCTGAGGTCCCACCCCTCCTCAAACCTCACCCTCTTCAGGCTCCATCCCTCAAATCTCCAGGAATTTCCCATCTGGAGTTGGCAACCCTATCAGGACTGGCCCCAATGTGTTTTCTCCCAAAGGCCAAAGTAGGTGACAGGACCAAGCTTAGATGCCTACCAACAGGCACTGAGGGGAAAGTAGGATTGCCAGCTCTAAGGAGGGAAATACCTGGAGGTTTGGGGGGTGGATTCTGTAGAGGGCAGGGCGACGGAGGCATCGGCCTTCTGTCGCCCGCCTTGCCCCCCCAATCTCGGCCCGGGCGACCGCGGCTCCCGCGAGCGGCCAGCCGACTCCATTTCCACCCCCCCCACTCCAGGACTCCCCCCACAGCCATTGCCTAGGGAAAGGGCAGCTGACATCATTATCCTCTCCCCTATGAGGTATGTTATGCAACTGAAAATTCCAACTGCCTTGCGGGGGGGGGGGGGTTTGAGGTGTGGAATGGAGTGAAGTCCAATCAGCTTCCACATGCAAAAGACCTTGAAACGCTGGGCGGGACTGCACAAAGCAGCCAGTCAACCCAGCCAGCGTCTTCTGAGTGGCAGTTCTTCCGGCCAAACACTAAAGGGGCCAAATTTAGAATGTTCAATATAGAACGTTGCTATTCAATTATAATAAGGGAGCGATATTACACCAGATAGATTAGCTAAACAAAATGTTAACTACTCTGAAAAATGCTAGAAAAATAAAAATAAGATTGGCTCTTCTTATCACATGTTGTGGCTATGTGATGTTACAAAGAGGTATTGGAGATGGATTCATGAGATAATGGAAAAAATAACAAGAACTAATATCCCGTTTACTCCAGAGATATTGTTATTGAATATATTTCTGAAAGACTTTGATAAAGCAGATAGGTATTTGATAGTTCATTTGTTGACAGCTGCAAGGATAGTATATGCCAAATATTGGAAAACAATGGAAATACCAACGAAACAAGAGTACGTGAACAAAATATTTGAAATGGCAGAAAATGACAAACTGACACTTGAGATGAGAGCCAGTACAGAATGGACTTTTCAAAAAACTTGGAAGAGATTCTACGATTGGTATAATGTAAACGCAACTGATAGATAAATGTAGTAATTTGAGAACGTAGAAAAGATAAGCTTAGTAAAATAGATAATGAATTTAGAACTCTAATAAGCAGAAGAAATGATAAAGTCTCTTGTTATATGTTATATGTTGTTGGAGGTAGTTGGGTGTTGTTTGTAAGTATGTCTGTAGAATATAATGGAAAAAAATAATAAAAGTGTACCCTTGGGTACTTATAAAAAAAGAAAAAGAAAGGCAGACTATAAATAACATAAATAGAAATTGAATAGCTAATTAGCTAATAAGAAGTGGGCTCCATCTACACAGACTAGCAATAAGAAAGGATAACACTTTGTGGAATTTCACATTACCCTTTTTAAACCGTTATTGTACCGTCTTGGAATAAACTGGTACAGGGACGGCTGTTTCCACCCCCCACATGCACGATCTCCTTGACAGGTTTTTTTTAAAAAAAAACCACAACATTTTATTGGGAGTGCTATGGCGCTGAAGCAGGACTACAAACCAGCGCCATAGCAACCCCATTGAGATGCCTGGGCTCCATTTAGATACACTGACATTCACTACTGCTGTCACCTGGAAACAAGGAGCTCACTGGATACAGAGTTCAAGCACGGGGTGGGGGACGGGGACTGGACAGTTTTGAAACTCAGGAAGCTTTCCTTCCTTCCTTAACTCCCACAAACCATGGACCGTGTGTGCTTGTGCACGCGCGCCTGAGTCTACACTTCCTCTAAAGCAAACTTTTTTAAAATTGACCAAACATCTGTCTCATTATTCACTTATGCCCCTGATCTCCCGCTTAAACAAGCTGTACAATCAGGTACTTCTTTCCAGGGGACAGCAGTAGCAAATGTCAGGGTATTTAAATGGAGTCCAGGCCACTCAATAGGGTCGCTATAGTGCTGGTTTGTTGTCCTGCTTCAGTGCCATAGCACTCCCAGTAGAACATTCCAAAAAAAAGAAAAAAAAGAAGAGAGGATGATCGTGGGCAGAGAGAAAAAGGGTGCGAAAAGAACTGTCATTGCAGGAAGTGCTATGGGGCATTTTATACAGCACCCCATAGTGCTTCAGAAGTGGTAGAAAGGATTGAAGACTGGAGGAAAGCAGTTTGAGTAAAAAATGCTTCAGGCACACTTCCCGAATGGGACAGGAGCATGTTTGTCTGAACAGGTAAATGTATTCCGTCAGGGACCAGTTACTAAAATGGGTCTGTCTGAAATGACAGAGAACCCCCATTAGTGACCAGTTCCTGAAACGGAATACTTAGACTGTCTGAAATTGGCCACTTTATAGCAGGGTTGTCAAACCTACAGCCTGCGTGCTGGAACTGGCCTGCCTAGGCCTTTAACCCAGCCAGGGAGTGGAGCTCTCGTCTCTCCTCCCTCCCCTGCCCATCCTCACTGTTCTGAGCTTGAACTGCCTCAGAGTATAAAGAGCAGAGGGTGGGGCTGCCTCTGAGTAAAGAGCAGAGGGTGGGGCTGCCTCTGAGTAGAGAGCACAGGGCGGGGCTGCCTCTGAGTGCAGGAAGCAGTGGTCAGGGATGCCAAACTTTCTAGCAAATGCTCCTGGCCTCTGTAGTCCTCCTCACGGGTAGGAGCTGGAGGAGGGGTCCTTCTGCTGCAGTCCTTCTGCTTCTTTTTTATTCTAAAACTTGCTTTGCAAAATCCCACTATTTCCACACCTTTCCAATTTAGGCTGGCAGGTTTTAAGGGTGACCACCCTTTGTGACCACCCAGGGTTAAAATAGAGTTCTGCAAACTCAAGGGTCTCCAGTTTTGCAGAGGAATATTAGTTTTAACACACACACACACACACACACACACTCCTAATGTGGAGCTGCAACTGAATAACAACAGAACAAGTACTGAAGAGGACACCCAAAATTACTATCTCAAGCCACCCTGTAAAAAAACCCTGAGACCCTGGAGAGAGTTTTCTAGTCTGAGTAGGCCTGGAAGGGGGTGGGGAGAAACTTGCAATGCTCAGCCATTTCATGTTCTTCCCCTGGGTCCTAGGCTCAGACCATTTATATTTGTAGTTTATACTTTTTGGGGGGTGGGGGGAAGGTTTGGGACCAACCACAGTTAAAATACAGAGTTCAACAAATTTAAGGAACTTCAGTTTTGCAGAGAAATATTAGTTTTAACACACACACCCTCCTAATGTGGAGCTCCAATGGAATAGCTGATATAATATCTTTAAATGTGTTTGTGTCCTTTTAAAAGTTTGTATCTCTGCTACCTGGCATTTCATTTTATGACACACATGGCCTGGGCCAACAAAGTCCAATTTATGTCAAATCCAGCTCTCATAACAAATGAGTTTGACACTCCTGCTTCAAAGTATCCAAATGGGTACTTTATGGCAAAGTCTGCAAACCTTTTCCTTCATAATTTTTTTTCTCCCGTACAATTCAGTAATAACAAACTGCTGGAGTATAGCTTAGGGTCAAATCCTTGAGGGCATGAAGAATCGCCTGCTGAGCATTCTTAAATGTCATTAAAACACATCCAGTTAACACTGAAGTCAAAGCCAGTGTGCAATGCAGGACAATTGTTGCAGACCTATTTTTCCTGATGACTCCTAAGAATACAGCAAAAATGTGTAGCTCAGTGTAATGCCTCAGTGCAAGTACGTCTCTACAAACCAACCAATTCTTTAGCCAGAATAAAAGAGGAGGGGACAGTCCAAGAAGTCCCAGTGGAGAAAAACATTGCAGGCTGTGTTGCCTAACTTTTTATTCTCTTGTTTATCACTATTTATGAGGTATGTTTTATTTAACAAGTAGTTTTTACATATTGTATACAAACACATTTTTCTATTTATTATTTCGTTTGGGACATTTTTATTACTTCAATATAATGATTATATTAACATGGGAGAAGAGATCTGCGGTTTGCTATTTTATTTTGGCTTTAACTGAAAATATTTTTAACTTTTGTTGTAAACCACCTTGAACGTTGAGGTAAGGTAGAATATAAATGTTTTAATAAACAAACAAATAATTGTCTTATGTTTGAAGGAATGCATTACATAATTGGATATCTAAATTTTGTCTGGTTAAAAGACAGACATAATGGATAGGCAACCAGAGGTGTATCTGATCTCTACTAATTCAGAAGAAAGTTTCACAAATTTTACTGTGTTTCTATGTAAATCATTATATCATACAACATTCTAGCTGTTCTGTGAAAGAGAGCAGATCAATATTTTTATTTTCTAACAACCAATCAATCAATACTGCTATCCTTTATGATGTTAATTGCCCTAAGTGGAAAAGCTGAATTATTTCAGTAAACTATTCTAAAAGTTGTCTAATACTATTTAAACTTCAGTATCCAATTAAGGCTGAAATCATACACACTTACTAGGGTCAGCAAGACTTATTTCCAAAGAAACATGTTGAATAGCTGGCAACCCAATTTTCATTATGCCCAGAGTGATCCCATTCATGGAAACCCACACTGTAGATCCACATCAGCCAGAGAACACAACAACTGCCAGCTAGGAAAAAGCCCCCAATATTTGTGCCTTGAGAAAAGAAGTTATTGACTTACATGCACATCTGCATAGGGAAAGTAATGGTGGGGCAAAATGGTTATTGGGCATTTATGTGACCTATTCTTCTATGTTACAGGAAATAGTATCTTTTCAGCAAGTTGTTTTTGATGAGAGAACTGCAGTGTGAAATACTGTAAATATTAACAGACTTGACAGAGGTCATTTAAAGTAATTGCTAAAGTATTATGAAGAATCAATATTTCAGTAGCACACAGTACTTATTGATTTAATGGAACATCCCACATTATCTTCAGCATGATCTTTTTCCAGCCAAGCTTTGAGCATTCTGTAAAGTAGCCAAAGAGACTTAAAAAAAAAAAGTTGAATAAGCCCAGTCATAAATATATGATTCTAAATAATTCAAATACAACCATATTAATTTTCCACATGTTATACCTGTCAGATTCCCTAAGTACTTATATCAGAACAAAGACTTCAGTGCAGACTTTAGTTTGGTCTCAAATGATATATTCAGCCCCCACCCATTATGGTAATAACATTTGTGTCTAAAATGTTATCTTGTTCCCTTCTGAAGACAACGAACCTTTAACTAACCAGCACTACTGTTTAGAGATGGGTACCAACCAGAAAAATGCAGTTTGGTTTGTGGTTTTGATATGCCCCATTTGTGAACCATTTTTTGGCCCATTCATGAGGTGGTTTGGCATTCATGAGGTTCAGGAGTATACAGAATGGGTCCTGTGCAAGCTAGAGACACCAACCTTAGAAGGCATGTAGAGAAGCATCCGGGGGAGGTTCTCTGTAAATTTGGTGTCTCTAGTTTGCACAGGATTCATTCTATAAATTCCTGAACCTCCTGTACTTGCACCTGTCAAAATGGTCATTTTGGCAGCTACAGGTTCAGGAGAAAAGAGCAAGAGTCCAGTAGCTCCTTAAAGACTATCAAAATTTGTGGCCGGTAATGAGCAGTAACTCACAAAAGCTCATAGCCTGCTACAAATTTTGTTAGTCTTTAAGGTTCTACTGGACTCTTGCACTTTTCTACTCCTACAGGCAGACTAACAAGGTTCAGGAGTGTATAGAATGGATCCTATGCAATCTAGAGAAACAACTTGTAGGGCATGTAGAGGAGTACCTGGGGGAGGTCCCCTGCAAGCATGGTGTCTCTAGCTTGCATAGGATCCCTTCTATAAACCCCTGAACCGGCACCTGTCAAAATCGTCATTTTGACAGCCATAGGTTCAGGAGGTTCAGGAGTGTATAGAATGGATCATGTGCAAGTTAAAGACATCAGAGTTGCAGGGGACCTCCCCCAGATGCTCCTTTACTTGCCCTACAAGTTGTTGCTTTGAAGTTTTGTAAACATTTTGATTGAGCAGCGACAGTCTGTCTGGGAACGTATTTGCTTATGAACTGGCACAAACATCCCTGAACAGCATAGAAGTTCATGGAAAGTGCATGGAGATCACCCTGCCATGAACTTTACTTCACAAAGCATGAACCAGCGAAAATTAATCACGAACAATGAGCCGGTTCATGCCAATCCCTACAACTTTAGTCCTGCTACTGACAAGAAACTACATCACCAACTGATAATGAATCAGTGGAATTCGACAGGACTTGAATAGTTTTCTTCTTGATTTATGGCTCATCAGAACTTCGGAGCTCTCTAGTTTTAAGAACATGCTAATAACTGAATCAAGGTGACAAGAGTAGAAGCAACATTGTTTTTCTTTTCTGCACTAATGAAAAGGGAAGGTAACAATCAGAAGAAGGTGTTCTGCTAAGGCCATAGTTCATTCCCCTCCAACACTGAAGCTCAGCCTGTCCTCCTGTGATTTCTGCAAACTAGTAAGTCATATCTAGAAAGCAAGGGATATTAGAGGGGACAGCTGGAATATCTGAGAAAGAGACCTCATAAAACTGGATTGATCACCTACATACCCCAAATTTAGCTGTCTTCCCTCTCTCCATATTCTCCATACTTCTGTTGTGTTTCAACTCCAGGGCTGAGCTGTATTGATGCTAGACAGGAACTTTGTGCGTGTATGTGTGTGTGTGCGTGCGCGCGCGTGTGTGTTTGCTAGATACAATGGTTTTCTATGCTTTTTTATATCTCATGATGTGGAACTGTGATGTCGGAAACTGGGAATCTAATATATGCAGTTATTAGGGAGAAATGGTGATTGGACTCAAGAGCAACTTCTGGATTATTTCCCTGAACATATCTTTGTGTGAAATAATGCCTATATTATACAGCTACAGCATTACCTTTTTGCTAACATGTTCTTCAAGACAAAACCAAATTGTTCAGAACTATGAAAAGAATGATAGAAAAACAATCTTTATTTAGAAGCCATGGCAACTAGGTTGAATGATAAAAATGCTGTGGAGGCCTAATAAATCCTCTGAAATTTTGTATAAGCATCCATTGTACCATATAATGCTAAAGAAATGTACTGGTCATACTGGCCTAGCCTACTATTTTTTCACATTATTTCCCCTTTCTTTTAATTTTAAATTCTGCTCTGCTGTATACATGTTTATTATTTTCTCCCTGGGTTCCCCCAGTTTTGCAGAAACATCTCCCTGGTCCTTACTTGGCCCCATTGCATAGTTTTTTGATCTTCATGCTGAGGGCCAAGTTCAGACTTAGATATATGACCTGTGAGGACAAGAAACACATTGAAGCTGTGGTCAGACATGCCTTTAGATCCAACTCAGCTGTGAGTGCATGATGGATCTAAAGGGCACAATCAGACAGCAACACCTGGGAAAAGTCCCACAGCCATTAGCACCCCATGCTGCCCAGCCATGGAAGCAAAGACACTGGGGAAAGTCCGGTCCTAATGTTTGCTGATGGGCTACAGACAGAATTTGCCCTGTCTGATTGCTCAAGCAAGCACTCAAGCCGTCAGGATGGTCTGCCCATTTCACACTGACTCAGTGGCTTTTATTTCCTTGCTTAGCAGTATGTGCATAACCGCATACACCATGGGGAACTCTCAGTGTAGAGGTGCGAATTCTTGTTTATGCACATGGGAAACCAAAGGCAACCCCCCACCACCACTTGGCTGAATGTGCCATCTGATCGGGCAGTGATGGGCTAAGCCTGCAGCTACAAAGGATGTGTGATTGCACAATGCCATGTCAATTTCAACTGGGGGAAATAGGCTCGCTTCCCCTCCACACCAAATGGCATGTCTGACTGCAGCCCAAGCTTATTTTTCCTAGGACTGCAAATTTCACAGCCTTGTTAAATGTATTTTGACCATATAGTATTGCACTATTTCATTTCAAACATAAAGATGCATAATCAGGTCTATGCAGATGGCAATTAGGCCACATAGCAATGACAGCATTAATTTTTTTAAAAGTAGGCATTCTAAATGTCTGTAAGAGATAGTATCATGCCAAATTATTCTGCTGATACAGGTGGCATACCAACTTCCAAGTAGTGGTTGGAAATATTCCAGAATTATATCTGATCTCTAAGTTACAGAAATAAGTCCCCCTGGAGAAAATGGCAGCTTCAGAGGGTGGACTCTATGGCATTATACCCTGCTGTGGTCCCTCCCCTTCCCAAACCTTGCCCCCCCAAATCTCCAGGAATTTCCCAACCCAGAGGTGGCAACCCTGTATATCAACATCTGTAGTCCACAAATCACTTAAACTAGGCTAATGCAATTAAACCCATTTAGTTACAGTAACTTTAATGAAACTTAAATCACAGTACACTGGCATAGTGAGCTGGGGTATGTGCAAAACAAGCCAGATTAACAACTACACCAGCTAGGAATTCCCAAAATCTTAACATGCAACCAAATTAATCCACCGGAATCTAAAAAAGGAAGGAAAGCAATCACTATAGTTAAAGTAATCAACATTTCACTGCTAATATTCTGGTTAAAGGTGCACTTAATTAGCTAAACTAATAAGTGAAACTGAGCAGAAAAAAGCTGTAGGATATAAAATAACAATGCTACAGCTTAATTAGAGAGTGAGGGCTTGCAGGCAAAAGCAAATAAGCATGACTAAACTAAACAATGTAGGACTGAGAATTGTGTTGTAGCAACATTCTGAAAGATATCCAAGGTGGAAGAAAAATTCAGTCAAAAGAAACATAGAAACATAGAGCTGGAATGGACCTCAAGGGTCATCCAGTCCAACCCCCTGCACAAGGCAGGAAATTCAGAACTACCTCCCCTCCACTTCCCCAGTGACCCCTGCTCTATGCGCAGAGGAAGGCAAAAAACCTCCAGGATCCCTGGTCAATCTGGCCTGGAGAAAAATTCCTTCCTGACCCCAAAGCTGAGATCTGCATTACACTGCACATGTAAGAAAGGCCACTATAGCCAAGCACTGACTCATCACTTCCTGCCCTACCTCTTATGATTTGCCTAAGTTCACAGAATCAGAATTGTTGTCAGATGACTATCTAGCCTCTGTTTAAAAACCTCTAAAGAAGACAGCCCACTACCTCCCAAGGAAGCCTGTTCCACTGAGGAACCACTCTGTCAGGAAGTTCTTCCTAATGTTTAGCCGAAAACGTTTTTGATTTAATTTCAGTCCATTGGTTCTGGTTGACCTTCTGAAATTCATTCTGTTAGTTTTAGCCAAGTTTTCCAGCCTGTCAAGATCATCCTGCATCTTGATTCTGTATTTGCTACCACTCCCAAAATAGTATCATCTGCAAATTTAATGAGTATCCTCTCTATTCCTTCATCCAAGTTATTTATAAAGATGTTGAACAACACAGGGCACAGGACAGATCCCTGAGGCACTCCATTTGTCACTCCTCACCAAGAGGATGAGGAACCATTAACAAGCATTCATTGGGTACAATCTGTCAACCAGTTACAAATTCACCTAGCAGTAATAGGATCCAAACTACATTTTACCAACTTGTCAACAAGAATATTGGGTGAAACCTTATCAAAAACCTTACTGAAATCAATACAAACTATGTCCACAGCATCCCCCCTAATCCAACAAGGTAGTAACTGTCTCAAAAAAGAAGATAAGGGTCCCGGTCACACAAGCGAGTTAATCCGGGGGGGGGGGGAAGGGAGGCTTTTTGCCCCGGAGCAAAATGAAGCGTGGTAGCTTGATCAGATGTTTCTCTGAGGCTCCGTGCTCAGGCCATCAACCGCCAATCACACGTCAATGGTGAAGTGTGGCAAAGAAGGGGGGGAGAAAGAAGCGGCATGGCATGATCACACATGGGGCAATCGCAAGCTGCCGCTTCCCAATCAGACGAGTGTGTGTTTTTTTAAACCGAAGTTCCCACATGTGCGTGACCACAGAAGCGAATCCATGGAGGCTTAAAAAAAAAATCTGGTGTGAGACAGGACGCAGACAGGTGCCAGATGCGATGGGATGCCAGCACTTCCGCGATCTGATGCCCTCCCGCGTTTTCTGGAAAATATTGCACTTTCCCAGGTATCTTTTTACTCCGCATCTTCGGCAGGGCAATATGGATTGTCAACGAGTGCGGGACACTTGCCAGATGTTCCCATGTGATCACGCCCGTAAAATCCACCCGGCATTCACCCCTATTGCGAGGCTACTTCTGCGTGTGACTGGACCCAAGGTTAGTCTGACATGACTTGTTCTTGAGGAACCAGTGCTTGCTCTTAGTAATCACAGCCATCCTTTCCAAATGCTTAAGAACTATTTGATTTGTTCTAAAACCTTCCCAGTTATAGACGTCAAGCTGATGGGTTCATAGTTACCTGGATCCTCCTTTTCCGCTTCTTGAATATAGGGACAACATTTGCCCTTTTCCAATCTTCTGGCACCTCACCTGACTTTCTGATCAAGGGATTCTACCCAGCATGTTTAGAGAGTACTGCTGCATCAGAACTACCCAAACAAACATTACTACTACTGATGAAAAGCATGGAAGATTGAGCCACTTTCTTAAAAAGGAAGTGATGTTCAAATTTCAACACAGCTACTTCAGAAAGGATTCCTTTGCTGCTGTGTTTCCATGGGTGTCTTTTGAGAATTCAGCAGGCAAGGAAAATGAAAGAATCACAGCAAGGTCTAAAATATATATTTATTATTAAATTTTTCAAGAACATTTGTTGTGATCATTTATAATATAGTTATGTTTCATAATAACATGTACCAGATCTGGGACAGTCACATGTCAGAATAAACACTGGGGAATGCTGCCCATTTACCCTAAATGGCACCAATACTTATTTCCTGTCTAGGCACTTGAAAATCAGAAATAAGATGTCAGTCATATAGCCTTAGAAGTTTATCACTTAAAGCCAATTTTATAAACAAGTTCAAAATCTGGGATTTTATATTGGGCAGGCAGACATTTATTTCTATTATGCCTGGGGCTTATGACTGTTGTACAAGTGCTAAACTACAGTATCATATTTACCTGTGAAGATAAAATATACTTTAAAAAACCCCTACCTTGCCTTGCTGAATTAGCTGCCCTTGACAAAATAGCATATTTCTAAAAATGTAATGCAAACAATACAGCCTTCTTCACAGACTCTAATTCAAAGCATTGCTCTCTCAGATACCTATATGCATTTCCCAAAAGAGAATGACATTAATAATGAATGTGTCCATTGTGCTACAATAGTCCTTTCCCTGTCCTTTGGGTATCTTTGAAGGTGGCACATCCTTAGCATATGCTACAAAGAACTGAACTAATAGCCACTGATGGACCTCTGTTCCATATATTTATCCAGTTCCCTCTTGAAGCTGTCCATGCTTGTAGCTGCCACCATCTCCTGTGGCAGTGAATTCCACGTGTTAATCACTCTTTGGGTGAAGAAGTACTTCCTTTTACCTGTTCTAACCTGACCGCTCAGCAATTTCATGGAGTGCCCACGAGTTCTTGTATTGTGAGAAAGGGAGAAAAGTACTTCTTTCTCGACCTGCTCTATCCCATGCATAATCTTATAAACTTCGAACATGTCACCCCTCAGTTGTCGTTTCTCCAAGCTAAAGAGCCCTAAGCGCTTTAACCTTTCTTCATAGGGAAAGTGTTCCAACCCTTTTATCATTCTAGTTGCCCTTTTCTGCACTTTTCCCAATGCTATAATATCCTTTTGAGGTGTGGTGACCAGAACTGTACACAGTACTCCAAATGAGAACGTACCATCGATTTATACAGGGGCATTATGATACTGGCTGATTTGTTTTCAATTCCCTACTTAATAATCCCCAGCATAGCATTGGCCTTTTCTATTGCAGTTGCACACTGTCTAGACATTTTCATTGAGTTATCTACTATGACTCCAAGATCTCTCTCTTGGTCAGTCTCTGCCAGTTTGGACCCCATCAATCTGTATTTATAATTAGGATTTTTTGCTCCAATGTGCATCACCTTGCACTTGGCCACATTGAACCCCATTTGCCACGTTGACACCCACTCGCCCATCCTCAACAGATCCCTTTGGAGTGCCTCACAATCCTCCCTGGTTCTCACCACCCTGAACAACTTCGTGTCATCTGCAAATTTAGACACTTCACTGCTTACTCCCAATTCCAAATAATTAATAAACAAGTTAAAAAGCAATGGACCGAGTACTGATCCCTGTGGTACCCCACTGCTTACCACCCTCCACTGAGAAAATTTCCCATTTATACTCACTCTCTGTTTCCTATTATTTGCCAGTTTTTGATCTACAAAAGGACTTGCCCTTTTATCCCATGATTATTGAGCTTACTTGGGAGCCTTTGATGAGGAACGTTATCAAAAGCTTTCTGGAAGTCAAGGTAAACAACATCTATTGGGTCCCCCTTGTCCACCTGTTTGTTCACTCCCTCAAAGAACACTAACAGGTTAGTGAGACAAGATTTTCCCTTACAGAGCCCATGCTGAGTCTGCCTCAATAGTTTTTGTTCATCTATGTGCCTATTAATTCTTTCCTTAATAATAGTTTCCACCAACTTACCCGGTATCGAAGTCAGATTGACTGGTCTGTAATTTCCTGAATCTCCTCTGGAACCATTTTTAAAGATGGGAGTGACACTAGCTACCTTCCGGTCCTCAGGAATGAAGGCAGATTTTTTTTGCCACAACTCCCTCACGCTTTAAACTGCCTTTCTAAACTCAACCAGAATGAATCAGAGTAAGGCAGAGGAGCCATCTAGATATTTCTACTTTTACCACCCTGAAAGTTTGCAAACAGAAGTAACTTCCTCCACGTAATGATTCAGTGAAGTGGAATGTGGCTCAAAAAAGCATATACCATAGTAAATCTGTCCCATAATAAATTTAAGCAGCCCCATAGCCAGAAATTTTGGATTGGTGGGGCATGGGGAAATTTTTGCAGGGCAGCAGGGGAGGAGGGAGGGGAGTGGGGGAAGGAGAGGGGTGGCTGCATACCTTCCCTGAATTCCAAGTGGTGAATTCACAGCTTGGAGTTCAGGGAAGGCATGCAGCTAACAGCCACCCTTCTCCCTCATCTCCTGCAAAATTTAAAGGGCTCACTGATCATCCAGAGGGTCCTTTAAATCTTGGAGGAGGGGAGGGAGAGGGACAGCGGCAAGATTTAAAGGGGCCTCCAGCTGATTGGCAGGCCACATGCTCCCATCGATCAGCTGGAGGGCCCTTTTAATGTTACGGGAGGGGGCGTGCTTCACATTTGAGGCGATGGAGCCCTTAAATGCCCCACCATAGCTATGGGTCTGAATTTAAGGAACTGCAACAAGACTGTTTTGCTATATCACTCTGCTGCAGCATCACTGCTACAGATGGCTAGAGGCTTTTAGTTTAGTTGTTATCCCTGCAGTGATTAGGTGTGACAAATGGAGCCAAGAGGATTCATTCTGGTCCTGTAAGGTTGTTGTCTGTGGCTTGGCTCTTCAATCTGGGCTGCTCATAGATTTATTCCTTTCCTGAAGACACCTTGTTGAACTTCCTGCCTGCCCTGCCTGCCTCCCTCTCTCAGTTGAACCACTGCCTGCCTACAGGCTAGTACCCTTTACACTAAGCCACTTAATTTTTTAAAAAATGTAAGAAACATCTTTCGTATTATTTTTTCCAGAATGCTAGCAATAAAACATTAGAGTTTGATGACATGGCTGTTCCGGAGCTCTTTAAAAAACGCATACAAACACAAACATTTACGATAAAACAATAATTTAAAACAGACTATTTTTGATATATCATTTTAGTTAGCATCTTAGAATAGAAGACACTATATTTAATTTGTAATGGAGCAAGATTGTTACAGGGTAGACTGAAGAGAAAGTGTATTCCCTCTTCTCAAATTCTCACATCATTACTAAGTCTCTGACTGTTGCGAACTTGCCCTCAGCAGAAAGGAGACCTATATTTGAAATGAATGAAATAAATCTCGCTTCAATAGCTTTTGGTGAAACATAGTCCAGTTTCATCCTTCATTCTCACAGATAGGCTGAGGACAGACCGGCAGTTTGAACTGGGAGGGAGTCATGGCAAAAAGATCCAGCACAAACTGTTCTGGGTTTTCCCGGTCACACTGCGCTGACTGATGTGGTAGCATACCGGGGAGGAGGCACAAGGGAGCCTCTGTTGGTCTGCCCCTGGCAGAGGCACGGCTGTAAGGCATGGCTTTCTTTTTGGTAATCCGGAGATATGCGCTTATGCATAAGCGCACAAGCAATTGTGGCTTTCGGCGTTCACACTTTGTTGGTACGGGATGAACACAGGATGACCGCGCTCTCCAGGGTTTGCTACCACTTTCAACAGGTACTTTGTAAACTCGGGAGGCAAACGCTACAAGACGGGCTGAGTACGGCTGGGGAACCCCTGACTGATGTGCCTGTATGAATGGCCCCTTTAATCTGTTTGTGAAACATTTCTGGCACGTGCCTATCTCGGGGCAAACTGCCAGTCTGAACTCAGCCTATATTTAGGATACTACATCCCCAACATTAGTGCTCCCCTTTATCTTAGAAGCTGTCATGTCAGAAGTCATTCTTTCAACCAGACATAAAAAGTGCCTTTTCCCATCTGTGATGTTGGAGAGTATCACTAAGGATTACTTCACAACATGGATGATATCTTTAGATCACTTGAAATTGTTTCTGTGCAGCAATAAAACCATTTCCCCTGATTTACAGACTTCCAGTGTGGACTATCCTTTTCATACTGTGCTCTGTGTAAATATATTCACATTTATTGAACCCAGCATTGTTAAGCTTGCTCTGTCCTGGACTACATATATTGTTAATGGGAAAACCTGACTTTCATAGTGGAAGTCCAATGAGTCATGTGTGTGAATGTTATTGTCACTATCAGAGACTGGATATTGTCCTTCTGGTTAGAGTTAGTCAGGGCTATTTTTGGGCAGGAACGCACAGGAATGGAGTTCCGGCTGGCTCCCAAGTTGGCCACGCCCAGAAGGAATGCATTAGCATAATAGGCCACACTCAACAGCACAAACTCATTCGGATTGGCTACAATTAGGGGTGTGTGGCCTAACATGCAAAAAGCCCTGGGTTTTGACAACAAACAAGGTAAAGAGAATAAGAAGCAAAAGGTGGGTGTGGCTGGATGACCACACTTCTGGTAACATGGGGGTGTGGCCTAATATGTGAATAAGCTGTGCTGTCAGGGGTGTGGCCTAATATGCTAATGAGTTCCTGTTGTTGGGTATGGCCTATTATGCTAATGAGTTCCTGCTGGGCTAGTCATGACCAAGACTGATTGAAACAATCAGAACAAACTACTTATTACTAAAGTAAACTATATTTCTTACTTATATGGACAGCCTAAGGACTATTCAGTATCCCCAGGGTTATTAAAAGTGGCTTTAATTCTAGGAAAGTTTTAAGAATGCACTGTCAATAAGCAACTTTAGCTGGATCGGGTCTATTAATTTAATGGTTATAAGGCCCAGTATAGTTTTGCTGGTGAATGCTGACCATCTTTAAACAGCTGACAATCACAGTAATACACAAACATCTACACTTCTGTTAACTGGAGCAACGTGACCCATCGTGATGAGGCCTCAACATTATAGCTGTCTGAGAGAGGTGGCTGCCTTCTCATATACAGGCACTCAGTCAGATCTAGTTTTCATTCAATATATTTTCTCACATAATAATTCTCTTTTCCTAAAATGACTAGAGCCACATTCCTGCCCTACCACAACTTCCAGATAATCCTCTCAAACAAAGGCCAGCCTCAGCAAGCTGCAACGAAAGACTAAAAGCCAGATTTTAAAAAAAAATTGATATGGGTACTCTCCTTGACATCCCATGTTTACCGATGAGAAAGTAACATAAGAAGGTGTTTTTCTGCTTGCTTGGAGTTCTAATTCAGTGGTGTTTAATGGAAGAAGAGAACAACAAATGGATATATTTTAATCAACATGAATGATAGGTTAGCTTTCACAAAATTAAAGACAAATGACAAGACTTCCCGGAAGCCCTTTTATCATCATAAGAACATAAGAGACACCAATGTTGGCTCAGGCCAAAGGCCCATCCAGTCCAACACTCTGTATCACACAGTGGCCAGAAATACCAGTGCCATCAGGAGGTCCACCAGTGGGGCCAGGACATTAGAAGCCCTCCCACTGTTGACTACATAACTACAGTACTGTCCTTTCACAGCTTTGTCACTGAACAAGCAAGTTGCAATAGTAACTTTAGGAGGACACATCCTGGGAGATGCCCTTATTTCACAGTGACAGACAACAATTGTCCTTAGACAGCTTTCTCATCACCCTCTTGTAACAAATAGTAGATCAAGCCTGAGATGTGCTAAACACAGCACTAGAAGAAATAACAAATACAGTGGGATGATCTGCTTTCTAGCTATTGCAATAGTCCACACTAGTGCCACTCAATGGTATCTAGCTGTGTTGCCTTCGGAGACAAATCTATTAGAAGAAAATAAAGATCAGATAGAAGGCTGGATTAGGAGTCAGCTAGGCACAGAATAAAGTTCCAAGTCTCTCTGATCTACATGTCAGACCTCTCTCTCTGTTTTCTCTAAGTAGACCTCCCATTACTTCTATATCTCAAGGGTTTTCTGCCTTTCATGCTGCTCAGGTTTTCAGTTTTTAAATACTTTTCCCTAATGAGGTTGATGAGCCAAACTCTCATGCCATGTGATAGATAAGGGAAGCACAACCATATTATCACATGCTCAACTGGCTGAGCAGAGGGAAGTTCTATGGGCAACACTACAGAGTATTATTTTCTATGGAAAAAGGAACAGAGTACAGGTTTGTTGTGTTTATTTTATTTATAAATAAATACACATAGCCTATCAAAAGAAGCAGACTCCCAAAAGAAGTAGCACAATCCAACTTGGTATTGAATTCCAAGAGAGAGAGAGAGGGATGGAGGGAGGGAGGGAGGTGCTGCCTCCCTAAGGCTTTCCCAGTCAGCTCCATCTCTATCCATTCAAACCACCAGCCTCGTGTCTAGGTTGAAGGGCTTTCAACTTTCCATGCTCTGATGGCATCACATTCCACATTCTCAGATATCAGAAACCCTCTCCTATCATTTGCTCCTATAAACAGCAGCCAATCTTCCAGGACTATAAAACTGCTATCACCCTCAAAGCAATTGGTTGCCAGACAGTAACAACTTACTAAATCATTAAGTAATAATGCATACCAGAAATGGGAATCGAAATAGCCCCATTCTGCACATAAGATTCACATATGGCAATAGTAATAAATCATGATACATATGGGTTTCTCAAGAACAAGTCATGTCAGACTAAACAACTCTTTTTTTTGAGGAAGTTACTACCTTGCTGGATCAGGGGAATGCTGTAGACATAGTTAATCTTGATTTCAGTAAGGCTTTTGATAAGGTTCCACATAATTGTGATTTATGTATATGTCTTTCTGGGGAAAAGAATGACTTTGAAAGAAAACAGCACTTATAGCAAGATTAAAGAGCTCTGACCTTCACTACTGATGATGAAAAGAAATTATTTTTAAAATCTTTATTCAGAGATCCATTATACTGTAACATCAATTGATCAATTGATCAGAAGTTTTTAAACTGCAGGCCTGTTGTGTCCCATATACACAACTCTGAATGTAATGAAATTGGACTGGGTGGCGTGGTGACGCAGCGATGCAGCATGGCGGAGCCTATGGGATGTGTGCCAGAGCTGCGGCCGTCGCACAGCCACGCACCATGAAGACCTTGCTAGAAGGAGTCGCTGCTAATAATAAGATCTACACTGGGACGCCATCGCCAGGAGCTGAAAAGAAGAGCCCTGCTGCCCAGGTGCTGATAGGTATTCACCCTCCCCCCGCGAACTGTGGCCCTAGATAGGAATGTAAGCAACCATATGTAAACCGCTCCGAGCCTATGGGAGGGAACGGTATAGAAGTCAAATAAATAAATAAATAAATAAATAAATAAATATTCTTGTTGACAAATTGGTAAAATGTGGTTTGGATCCTATGACTGTTAGTGGATTTGTAACTGGTTGACACATCACACCCAAAGCATGCTTGTGAATGGTTCCTCATCTTCTTGGAGAAGAGTTACAAGTGGAGTGTCTCAAAAATCTGTCCTGGGACCTGGATAGAGGGAATGCTTATTAAATTTGCAGATGATACTAAATTGGGAGGGGTAGCAAATATGGTAGAAGACAGGATACAGGATGATCTTGTCAGGCTGGAAAACTGGGCTAAAAGAAATTTAATGAATTTCAGTGGGGATAAATGTAGTCTGCATTTAGGTAGGAAAAATCAAATGCATAATGATAGGTTGGGGAGACTTCAGTAGTATGTGTGAAAGGGATCTAGGGGTCTTAGTAGACCATACACTGAACTTGAGTCAGCAGTGTGATGTGATTGCTAAAAAGGCAAATGCAATTTTGGACTGTATCAACAGAACTATAGTGTCGAGATCATGAAAAGTGATGGTACCACTTTACTCTGCTCTGGTTAGACCTCACCTAGAGTATTGTGTTCAGTTTTGGGCACCACAATTTAAGAAGGATATAGACCAGCTGGAATAGGTCCAGAGGAAGGCAACAAAGATGGTGAGGGGTCCGGAGACCACGTCCTATGAGGAAAGGTTGAAGGAGCTGGGTATGTTTAGCTTGGAGAAGCGATGACTGAGAGGTGATATGATAACCATCTTCAAGTACTTGAAGGGCTATCATATAGAGGATGGTGCAGAGTTGTTTTTTGTTGCCCCAGAAGGTTGGACCAGAACCAATGGGTTAAATTAAATCAGAAGAGTTTTCGGCTAAACATTACGAATAACTTCCTGACCATTAGAAAGGTTCCTCAATGGAACAGGCTTCCACGGGAGGTGGTGAGCTCTTCTTCTCTGGAGGTTTTCAGACAGAAGCTAAATGAACATCTGACAGCAATGCGAATTCTGTAAACTTAGGCAGTTTATGAGAGGGAGGGCAGGAAGGGTGTCACCGCCAATGGCCTGCCTTGTTGTTTGGGGAAGTTAGCTATGCAGCAGGATAGGCCAGAGGGGTACAGGACTCGCACATCACTTGTATACCAAGGTCCAGCACAGTAGGAAAGCTCCAGATTTGAAGAGTAAATTAAATAGCATGCAATATAGAACTAAGAAAGCAGTGGTGATTAACAGCAAATAGAGGGGTCAGTTATGGGGTGATACAACCTGTCCAGACATGCAGGGGTCCATGGAGATGAAATTACAGCCCAAACCAAAGGTTTAGGGGTGAACTGCCAGTTGGCATCCGGGGCAGACACACAAAATCTGAGGCCATGTGCTCTGATGGATATAGACATTAGAAAACAATGCAGATTAGTGGGAGGCCTTGGGGGCTGGTCTCAGGTGAGAACAATAGATTTTCTAGACCAATAAGGAGTCCATGGAGGTGTGGTACCAGGCGGAGTGTAATTCAGATGTGGCCAATGAACTTCCAGAGGGGCAGAGTCTGGCTGCACAATAGCCTTGATGAGATTAAGCCAGGTGCTGAATGGTTGGGCTGGGAGTGTCCATTGTGGAACAATAGAGTGGCCTGGCATTTCCCTGGTGCCAGACAAAAGAGGTGATGTTTCTTATTGTGCAGCAGAATGAACCTGAATGGGAGACTGTTCACTAGACATGGAAAGTTAATGTTTACCTTGATAGGTCTGGCATTGGTGTAAGAATGCAGATATTTTAGACAAATATACGGAGACAGGAATGAGAGGATTATTCCAGAGGTATTTCCTGACATATAGATGAAACAGGAGATGGGGGATAGAAACATTCAACATACTTCATTCATGACAATAGCACAGACCAGAGGCACTTTGTCCCTGCTTGCCTTTACATTTGACAGACAAAAGACTAGCCATTTTGTCAGTAGAAGATGCCTGAGGCAAGAGCAGAGACTTGCCCATTCTTAGTCCTTTTGGACTCAGTGGACAGGAGAGACATTGAGTGTGGGGCGGAGTTGCTTTCATGGACGCTGTTTGATAGTGCAGCCAACCTAGAGAGTCTTCACTTGGCCTGAGTTTTCTCAGCCAAGATGTGGGTCTCCTAGCTTCCCAGCAAAAGCCACTGTTTAAGCCAAGCCTGGTTTTATGAGGGCACTGCTTGTGGAGGTTCAGAGGTTGTTTTGGGGTCTCTCTCTCTTGGGAATAGGATCATAGAATCATAGAGTTGGAAGGGGCCATACAGACCATCTAGTCCAACCCCCTGCCCAATGCAGGACCAGCCTAAAGCATCTCTGACAAATATTTATCCAGCCTGTTCTTGAAAGCTGCCAGTGAAAGGAGCTTACCACCTCCCTAGGCAGCTGATTCCACCTTTGAACCACTCTGACCATGGAAAAGTTTTTCCTAATATCCAGCTGATACCTTTCTGCATGCATTTTAAACCCATTGCTTCGGGTCCTATCCTCTGCTGCCAACTGGAGCAGCTCCTTGCCCTCCTCCAAATGACAGCCTTTCAAATATTTAAAGAGAGCAGTCATGTCCCCCTCCATCTCCTCTTCTCTAAACTAAACATTCCCAAGGCCCTTAGCCTTTCCTCGTAGGGCTGTCTCCAGACCTCTTGTCGCTTTCTTCTGCACCCTCTCGATTTTTTCCACATCCTTTTTGAAGTGAGGCCTCCAGTACTCAAGGTGTGGCCTGACCAAGGCAGTATACAGAGGGGCTATGACCTCCTGCGATTTCGATGCTATGGCCCTTTTAATACAACCCAAGACTGAATTAGCCTTTTCTGCCACCACATCACACTGACTGCTCATATTTAGTTTACAGCCACCGCTACAGAAAGCACGCAGGCAAGTTTTAATTAAATGATGACAACAGTATAAGTAATGTTGTAAGGCAGCCTTCCCTGCTAGAGAGTTTCAAAGAGTCACTTCTGAAAGCAGCTACTAAAAAGATTATGCTGGAAGCGTTGGTCCCATAAGTCAATTGGCAGCCAGTGCAGAAGAGAAAGAACAGGCATAATATATATGTTGCAGCTAAAAAAGCAAGCCTCAGAATTCTGCATCAACACCAAACACTGCACTGCCTTGAAAGGCAGCCCTAACTCATGACACATTGTTGTATTCAAAATGGGACGTCACTGGAACATCAGTTAAAATTCCAAGTTTGTGAAGAGGGCTGGCAAGTGTATCTTGCTACTGCTGCCACCTGTGGGTCAAGTAGCAAAGCATAAATCTTGGATTACTCCCAAGATTCAAACCTGATTGTCCAGGGGAGCATGACCCCATCTAGAACAGACAAAACCCACAGGCAATAGTTCACATGCTCCCCAGTCATAAACACTTCTGCCAGGGCTGAATTCAACCTCAATTTATTCTCCTTTATCCATAATGTTACCAACTCTGAGTTGGGAAATTCCTGGAGATTTGGGCGTGGAGCCTGAGGAGGCTGAGGTTTGAAGAGGGAGGGACTTCAGTGGGTTATAATGCCATATAGTCCACCCTCCAAAGCAGTTTTTTTCTCATGGTAAATGATCTCTGTAGTCTGAAGATCAGTAGTAATTCCAAGAGCTCTTCAGGCCCCACCTGGAGTCAGTCTCATTTCTTTAGCCCATAATTAGTTAGATGCTGACACAATAAACTGCTTACTAGATCAGATGGAAAAGAAAAAAATTGAATTGTTTGTTAGCAGCATATTGAGAACATCATGCTACATTAGGGTTGCCAGCCCCCAGGTGGGAGTGGGAGATCCCCAAATTTCACGGGCTCCTGCCTGCCACCAGCCAGCTGGCCAGTAGGGAAAACCCCACCCCCAACAAATTCTGCAGGGCCCTGATCTCATTTGGGAGAGTGTTCCACCAGGATGCAGCCAAAGCCTAAGTGGATCTCCTTTGAACGGGAGTCCACCAGCAGATGTTGATCTGTGGAGTATAAAGCTCTTCAGGGGACATATGGAGAGAGATGGTCCTGTGCCTCTTGTTTGGTAATGAAGGTATTTTATTTCTGCACAGCTGCTTCACACAGTGCTATGTTTGAGACAAACATTGTCAGAGAACAACAAAGTGATCACCTTGCTTGTAATCTGGGGAGCTGGAACACAGTGAGCACATTCATCACAAAGTTTTCGGCATGCCTACTTATAATAATCTATAAGATGGTTCACAAAATAATGTTGTATAATAAATTGATCAATTGACCACCATTTCCTCTTTAGGTCAAATGGAGATATGGTCCTTCTATAGTCATAGCAGACATCAAGAAAAAAATGTAATAACACAATTGGAAGGAAGGTGGTGAAAACTACTAGAAAACTATTCAGATGTACTTCTTATTTCTTGTTAAATGGTTTCTAGACATAGCACAAAGCCCCTAAATCAGGCAAATCCTTTTCTTATGAAAAAAGAATGCAAGTCTCCATTAAACAAAGAAAACTGGGTCTAGTGTTCTGTATCTACCACCATCCAAGCCTAGCTGGTGGGAAACATCTATTTGGGGAATAAATAGGTGATCATTTGAAAAGAGGTTGCCAGTATTTACCAGCATTTCCAGAAATGCCTGGCAGGTTCCCAAAGAGTGTCACTTTCATTGCACTCCACAAGGCTTGGCAGTACTATTACTGACCCTCTGTGGTAGGAAGTAAGATTACAATGCTGTGTGGAAGAGATGTAAATATAAGAATGCATGAGCAATATGGAAAGAGTCACAACGGAATCCTAATTTCTCTTTCTTGGGAAGACTGCTTCTCAGAAGACTGAGGGCAAGCCTACAGCTCAAGAAAATGGCTTTAAATTGCTCCCTGTGTCAACTGTCACCATATGGTGTGCCTTCATACACAAAAATCCACATGGAGGAGCTTCTTCCAAGAAGCTCAGGATGGCATACATGGTTCTCCCTTT
Source organism: Gekko japonicus (assembly GCF_001447785.1). Classification (NCBI taxonomy): domain Eukaryota; kingdom Metazoa; phylum Chordata; class Lepidosauria; order Squamata; family Gekkonidae; genus Gekko; species Gekko japonicus. The sequence continues at coordinate 21,321 of NW_015169188.1, read as the reverse complement.
CTAATTTTATCCTCACAAACAACACTGTGATTTAGGTTAGGCTGAGAGTATTACTGCTTCAAGGTCATCCAGTAGAAAACAGCAAGAGTCCAGTAGTCCCTTAAAGACTAACAAAATATGTTAGGATGCATTAACAGAAGTACTGTGTCCAGATCAAGGGAGGTGGTAGTTCTGCTCTATTCTGCTATGGTCAGACCTCACCTGGAATACTGTGTCCAGTTTTGGGCACCACATTTTAGGAAGGATGTTGACAAGCTCGAGCGTGTCCAAAAGAGGGAAACCAGGATGGTGAGAGGGTTGGAATCCAAGTCTTACGAGGAAAGGCTGGAAGAGTTGGGTATGTTTAGCCTGGGAAAGAGAAGGCTTAGAGGGGACATGATTGCAGTCTTCAAGTATTTGAAGGGCTGTCATGTAGAAGATGGAGCAGATCTATTCTCTCTTGCTCCAGATTGCAAGACTAGATCTAATTGGTGGAAATTACAAGGGAGTCGTTACCGGCTGAATATCAGGAGAAACTTCCTAATGGTAAGAGTGGTTGAGCAGTGGAGCAGTCTGCCTCGGGAGGTGGTGGATGCTCCCAAGCAGAGGCTAGACGACCATCTTTCGGGTATGTTGTAGGTATGTAGGGCTATCTTTCAGCTATGCTTCTGCAGAGTGCAGGGGGTTGGACTAGATGACCTGCAAGATCCCTTCCAACTCTAACATTCTATGATTCTATGTGACAGGGTATGAGGTTTCATGAGTCACTGCTCGCTTCTTCAGATGCCAAGGTCATCCAGTTTGGCTGAGTGGGGATTTAATCCAAGATATATGCCACTGTACCAGTTTCTCAAGGCAATCTGCAATGTGAATGAGGTACACAGATAGCTCAGCAGATGATAACAAATCTAACATGAAATGATTTTAAAGGGCTATCATAGGGCAGTCATATTATATAAATGATTCTTCAGAATGCCTAATCTACCCATGTGTCAGAGATTTTGGTTTTGTTCAAATGCCAAAATACCCACCCTCAGACTTCAAATTGTTTTTTTCTAATACAATACATAGCAAGAAAGAAAATATTTTGTAATACTGAACTGCCTGTTTGATGATAGTGAAAGGCTTTGTTCTTTATTCGTCCTTACTTTTCTGTCAGGGAAGTAAAGGTCATTTCCTAGTAAAAATGTCAGAGTTCAGTTGCTGGTCCCAATCTCCTTATATTGGGTTTATATGCCCACCACTAGTATAACTGTAAAAGAGATTAATCAGTCCAAAATATCCTTGTGAATTATATATATATTGTCATATAAAAATATTAGTAACATTGTTAATTGCTGACATGAAAGGAAAAAATGCCCATGTTGAGCTGTTATTCCATAAAAGTAAGGGATTTATTTAGAAATGAACTCATATTTTCAAGAGTACACAAAAAATCTATATATCTAATTCCCAACAGTCCCCTATGTGCAGATACTTATTTCCACAGATAGGGGGCATACGTACCTCAAACAAATTTTTCTGCAAACTTGGGTAAACCCCTAGGTTTGCATAAAAATCTGAAAACTGAAAAAAAACCCAACATCGGGGGGTTTAAATTCCCCTTAAACAGAAGAGCGTTACCTGTGCATATGCAGACAACACTTCTCCTTTGGAGCAGCGGGAAGGGGGAGGCACTTCAGGCAGGTGATGTCTGGTGAGTGAAGTGAGGAGGCTGGGAGGGCAGAGCACCAGCCAGGGAAAGCCACAGCTGTCACATTACCTGGCTGGGAGAGGAGACCTCAAATTCTGCCCCTTCCTACCAGCTCTGCTGTGGTAGACAGCGCCTGCCACAGCTCTCCACTTCGCAAGCACAGGCAACGCAAGTGCAGCGATTGTGAGGGCAGGATAAACGGCGGTGTAGTGGGAAACAGGAATGACTGCCTACCATGCCATCAGAAGAGGAGCTGTACCTGCCATGAAGATTATCCCCTGCTCAGCCTGCCCTCCCTTTGAGGCCTCTTCCTCTTTCCTCAACTGCTCTGTGGTGAGAATGCGGGGTGGTGGTGGAGGGAGTGGGTGGGTAAGCAGCAAGCTTTCAGGGAGAAGGGGAAGCACTGATGATGGGGGAACCAGAGCCAAGCGAGCTCTGCACTGATGGGGGGAGGCAGCAAACTGATGATGGGGGGCAAGAGGACAGAGCTCCAACAAGAGGAGGGGAGCCAAGCAAGCACTGCACTGACAATGGGGGGGGGAACCTAGAAGAAGAAGAAGAGATTGGATTTATACCCTGCCCTTCACTACCCAAAGGTGTCTCAGAGCGGCTTACAAACTCCTTTTCCTCCCCCTCCCCACAACAGACACCCTGTGAGGTAGGTGGGGCTGAGAGAGCTCTGACAGAAGAAGAAGAAGGTGAGAAGAGATTGGATTTATACCCCGCCCTTCACTACCCAAAGGCGTCTCAGAGCAGCTTACAAACTCCTTTCCCCTCCCCTCCCCACAACAGACACCCTGTGAGGTAGGTGGGGCTGAGAGAGCTCTGACAGAAGAAGAAGAAGGTGAGAAGAGATTGGATTTATACCCCGCCCTTCACTACCCAAAGGCGTCTCAGAGCAGCTTACAAACTCCTTTCCCCTCCCCTCCCCACAACAGACACCCTGTGAGGTAGGTGGGGCTGAGAGAGCTCTTGACAGAAACTGCTCTTTTCCAAGAACAGCTGTGCCAGAACTATGGCTTGCCCAAGGTCATCCAGCAGGAGGAGTGGGGAATCTTTAAGCTCTACCAGTTTTACCTAAGGTCTGATTCCCTTGTGAAGCTTCTTTTCTGGTGGCTAAAATGGTCTATGACATTTACAGTACAAGACTCTCTCTCAGCAACTTGCCCCCTGGTGCTCACCCATCTCTGGCAGAGACTCCCTGCTCTTTGGAACTTCAGTCTGTCACTAAGCTGGTTCAGCTCCTGGTAGTTTCTGGCAATAGTTTCTTTTCCTTGAGAAGATGGAGTCTGCCCATTTGTTTGCTCAGCAAAGGGCAAGTCAGGAGTGTGAAAAAGGAGAGAAGAAGAGATTGGATTTATACCCTGCCCTTCACTCGGAGTCTCAGAGTGGTTTACAAACTCCTTTCCCTTCCCCTCCCCACAACAGACACCCTGTGAGGTAGGTGGGGCTGAGAGAGCTCTTTCCAGAACTGCCCTTTCAAGGACAGCTCTTGTCAGAACTATGGCTTGCCCAAGGTCATCCAACAGCTGCAAGTGGAGAAGTGGGGAATCAAACCCGGTTCTCCCAGATTAGAGTCTGCACACTTAACCACTACACCAGACTGGCTACAATGGGACTCTATAAGCATCACTAACAAGACTATATCTCCAAAGAAGTCTGTCTGTCTGTGTGTCAAAACGCACATCTAATTATTATTGTTGTTTTCTGTTTTGCATAGGTGATCTTTAAAAATTGAACCCAGTTAGAATTCCTTGCAACTTTTTAGGGTTAGCTTTTTTGGACTGTTGTATGCGGTGTTATAGTTTGATATTTATATTGCTAAAAATCTACTGTAACATACCCTGGGGATACATATTGGAAAGGAAAGGGGAATAGAAATGGTTTTAATAAGTCCTGAAATGACTACTTCCAACATAAACTGGAGAGATGATGCACTTAAATTCTAAGGAAAACGAACTTGCCATATTTATTGTTTGCTACCAGTACTAATGGGCAAAATCCAACCCCTCAGCACTTTCACTGGCGAAAGGAGGGAAAATAACGGTGTTTCTTCATAAATTTTCACCAAACTTTTCATTTTATTGAAGGGTCATTTGAATATGCATATCAATTTAGGAAAATATTTTAAATTTTCATGAACTGTGGTACCACTCAGACATCAATAAGCTACATATCTTGCTACAGAACCCTGGAAACAATTCAATTACTGAAGAAGTCATTTGACCTTCAGGCCACAACATTCCAAGAAACGGAAAGGTTAAGAGTCTAGTTTTGAGCAGGGCTAGGCAACCTTTTGGGCTTGAGTGCCACAAATCTGCAAAGTCTGTCTTTGAAGCTGTTGATTTGCTAGCAAGTAAGTGGGAGAGGGGAAAAGGAAATGTCTTTTTGGCCAGACACACAGAGAGCAAGCCAAGCCCCAGTGGCACAGGATTCTTCTTGGGGAGAGAACTGGCCCTGCGTGCTGAGCACTCCATTGGTCAGCACAAATGCCAGGGAAGTCTTACTCCCTGTCTAGAGTTATTGTACTGAAAGAAGGCCAGGCATTGATATTTGAGATGAATCTGAACAAATTTATTGCCCATCCCTAGCAACATATAGTTCTTGCCATTGGCAGCTGAAAGTAAAGAATAATATTGTTCATCATGCCTTACTAATAACAAGGTATTTTAAATGTAAATCAAGGTCTGAAAATGGCAGGTGGCAGTCCAGGGAAAAGATCCTACAGAAAATGTAATAGAATTTACAAATCCTTAAAGAAGTTGTGATGATCATATTTGACAGCACTGGAATCATTCACGTTTCTAAATGTTTGTCATTTAAAATGAGCAGTATCATTTCTCATCAGCACCTAAGAGAGATAAAATTAGTGTGGTAATACTGATAGTCAAACTGCAATACCATTCAGCTGAAATCATGAAATGAAATTTATATGCTCTCACCTACAGAAAACACTACTCATGTACAGAAGAGGGTACTACAGCAGAATAAAGGCCACTGGAATCAGATTCAGGACATGCATCCAGAGACTTATACTCTCAGATATCAAAGTGTGAACTAAGACTTGCTGCAAGGGAAAATCTGGCCTAGTTTTTAAAAAATGAATGCAATGTCAAAGAGACACAGGATTCAGTTGAAACATAATACTTTAAATCAGCTTGGATTGAGTGTGCTGGTAGAGGAGACAAATCGGGAATCCCTTGAATAATTTGCTTTGAATTTTCCTCTCTCCTTTTAAATCTCCTTAAGACTCTCTTAGAATGTATGTTTTCCCATGAGATTAAAGTGAGTGCTCAAGGATATTCTGACTGCAAAGGGCTTTCCCCCTCATATGTAAAACAGAACCTTCTTATGTTTTGATTTTAGTTTTAGTTCTTAAAAGCTATTTTTAATAATCATGTACTTAGTTTCTATTTTACTACCTTTTCAAATGAGCCACAATATTTGGGTTTTCAATTAATTACTGAATCCATTTGTAATTATTATATTAGGTGGTTTGAGAAATAAGTTCTGAAAAAGTGCACACACCATAGACAGGTGTATAATATAACTGCCTGTTAATTATATGAGGAGAAAAGCATGCATGCTGCATAACATAATCTACTTTCTCTGAAAGCCTGGGAGAAGAACAGAACACTGATCATTTTTACACTCCCATGCAAGACAATACCCTTAATTTCCAAACTAAGAGCCAGCTCACATGTGCATTATTCTGTACTGTACCATCATCAAGCATTTATGTGGATCAGCAATCACATAATTTCATTCAGAATTTTCAGAAATTTCATTCAGTATCGGCTGAAATAGAGCATAATTCAATTCAGACCCCTTACTCAGATGAATGTCATCAAGTAATAAGTCACCAAATTATGAATATTCATAAGTGAATTGGCCTTTATACGTGCCCATCGTTAGCTAAGCTACCATTATGTGCTGCCGTATGAATGCAGGTTTTCAGCAAGTGACAAGTAACCGAGTAGTACCCACTTGCACATCAAGAGATAAATCTTTTTATTACCCATCTTCTATAATACCACTCACTCTCTGTAGGAGAGGACAACACAGTATGGCATTTCCACCATAATGGAAATGATACAGTAAGCCACAACATCTGCAGAGACTATCAACACCTTACAAATTATCCTTGTAAGGATAACTCCTCTCCAATGCTCCCTCTAAGCTGTGGAGTCTTGTGAGCAAAAATTCTACTTTGTGAGCTACTGGCATTAAAGTTGTGAGTGAGCAATTTGTCTACTGCATAAATTAATTTGTTCTGGAGCCAGCCTTCCTGAGCTAAGACAAAAATGTGTGAGCAGAGGCTAAAAAACTATGAGCTCAAGTGGCTAAGATGCTGAACTGCAGACTGGAAGGTCGGTAGTTCAGCAGTTTGAGACTCGAGTGCCGCATGACAGAGTGAGCTCCCGTCTCTGGTTCTAGCTCCTGCTGACCTAGCAGTTCGAAAGCAAGAAATTGCAAGTAGATAAATAGGTACTGCTTCAGTGGGAAGGTAACAGCATGCCAGCCACATGACCACAGAAACGTCTTCGACTTGGAAACGGAGGTGTGCACCGCAATTCTAGAGTCGGATTCGACTGGCTTTCGAGCAAGGGAAACCTTTACCTTTACAGCTCACAGTAACTCATCTCGGGAGGTGGTGGATGCTCCTTCACTGGACATTTTCAGGCGGAAGCTGGACAACCATCTTTCGGGTATGTTGTAGGTATGTAGGGCTATCTTTCAGTATACTCCTGCAGAGTGCAGGGGGTTGGACTAGATGACCTGCAAGGTCCCTTCCAACTCTAACATTCTATGATTCTTGATCTTAGAGGGAACACTGCTCCTCTCCTCTAAGTAGGATTACAAGTTAGGAATCATCTCCACAGAGCAAAATACATGTTTACTATAATAATAACATGTTAAATGTTGCATATTTGGGGTATCTGATTGTGGCAACTCACTGGGTAGCCATAATATGTGCCAGCCACCTTGGGAGTATACCACAATTTACACACTACAGTAAATGCATTTTGATATGGGTGGGTAAATGGAGTAAGATTTCTGTAATTAGCACAGGAACACAGTACACAGCACAGAATCATGATTCTGAGACCTAAAAAAGCCCCAATTTTGCTGCTTGCTAATGTTGGCCTTGTTTAATATGCCTTTTCACCCATATGGAAAGATTTATGAGCATGAACACAAGAAAAAATGGCAAAAAGTGGTATGGAACTAGAACTCTTACCCATCATTATTGCAGTTACAAGGAAAATCTTGACATGTCTACACTATTAAAAAAATCTGATTTTTTGTGTGTGTGTGTGAAAAAGCCAAGGGCTCATACATTCTTCTCAGACTATTCTACTGTTTAGGAGAAGGTTATCTGGAGGAAAACAAACCTGCTATATCTTGATTAACTCTTTACCTCTGCCACTTTCCAATGGGCCAAATAAATATTTTGAACTTTGTCCTTCTCTTAAGAGTATATCCAAAGGGTTATAGTAAGCATGGTAATGTGAAGTTGTCCTTTTGATTGATGGAAATGCTTTCAAAAAGGCCTTACTCATATAGTGCCAAGATGACAGATGACATTTATAGTAGCTCAGATCAGAAGAGCATCCTTCACTTTAGCTTGATGGTTTTGGAATGCAGTTGTATATCCCTCCCAAGAAATAAGCCAAGAGGAGCATTCCAAGCATCAACATGACAACTATTTATGCTAGTTAATCCTATCTTTTAGCCATATCCAGGACTTGTATTAAAGCCAAAAAAGAAAAGAAAAGCCCTTGCCAATACAAATGAATGATTTTTGCTACCATACAAAAATTACGTTGTTACTGGTAATGTAGTCTGAATTTAATGAGCTCTGACTTCACTACAGCAGGCCAACAATTTCTTTTCATGACTATAAGGAAAAGGCAAGCTTTCCTTAAAACACATCATGTTTTACTATAAAAAGAGTGAATAGGAACTTTAGAAAAAGATTAGCTTTTTCATCAGGTTTCATAAAAATGCATTGATGACTCCCAGCTATGTTAAAGCATCATATGCAGATCTATATTGACATCTTAAATGTTTTTTTAAAAAAATTCCACAACAACCACCTTATCCAGGGATGCCTTCCACTCAAATTCTATGCATTTGGAGAAAACCAGAATTATGACATTTAAATCCCAGTTTTCTATTTAAAAGTAAGATTCTGTCTCCCACAGTCGCCAAATGAAACTAATGTGATGGAATCGATACTGAAGAATCAGAACAGGCAGGTTGCAAAGCTGCCCTCTTTCACACTGCATTCAGATTCTCATGATTTCTAAGCAAGGTTTTAAAAAGTTTGATATAAAGTGTCATTTCATAGAGGCAAAAGCCACTTCTGACACAATAATTTCACATAGTAGTTAGTATGTGATGAAACTGCCTCTGTTGATGGGCTTTTAGTTCATGTACCCTAAAACTCTATCCATGATGGCGGACTTTTAAATTCTATGTCCTCAAGCAACATATTGTCATGTGATCTATTCAGATACTGAATTAAACAGCCTGATTTCCTTTGGTGAATTAGATCAATATAGTTTAATTAAAATGTGTTCCTTTCATTCAAAATTACTAATTTAACAGAGTGAAAAAAATACTTCAAGGAAAGTATTTCCTGTTGTACCTGAGCCGGGGATGGTGGTGGAGTGGAGTCGGGAATCAGGCAGCCCACCTTGGATGGTGCACTACTTGTGCCAGCTCAGAAGGTGATGAGCCTGGGGGTGGTCCTGGATTCCTTGCTTTTTATGGAGGTCCAGATCACCTCAGTTGCTAGGTCTGCCTTTTACCATCTCCGGCAGATCAGGCAGCTGGCTTCCTACCTCTCCCCCCAGGACTTGGCTGCAGTGACCCAGGCTTGATTACTGTAACTCCCTTTACGTGGGCTTGCCCTTGTGGCTGATCTGGAAACTCCAGCTGGTGCAAAATGCAGCATGCCTGCTGACGCCACTGCCTGTGTGAACACACATTCAGCCAGAGCTACACCAATTGCACTGACTACTGGTAGAGTACCGGATCTGCTTCAAGATATTGGTATTGACCTTTAAAACCTTGCGTGGCCTGGGACTGACATGCCTGAGGGATCACATCTCCCCATATGTGCCCTGGAGAGCCTTGCGCTCTACCAATCAAGATCTGCTGGTTGGGATGCCCAAGGGATGTTCGCTTAGCCTTGGCCAGGGCCAGGGCTTTTTCTGTCCTTGCCCTGGCCTGGTGGAACATGTTCCTGCGTGAGATCAGGGCCCTGCAGGACCGACTGTTGTTCTGCAGGATCTGTAAAATGGAGCTGTTCCACCAGGTCTTTGGTTGGGGCAGCAGACATCTGGTGAAAAAGTTGGTCTCCCCTGCTGAAGTACACAATCTCTATGTGGCCCAAATCAAGTAGACCTCAGAGACCTAGTTAGGGTTGCCAAGCCCAACTCAGGAAATATCTGAGGACTTTGTGGGTGGAGCCAGGAGACTTTGTGGGTGGAGCCAGGAGAAAGGATGTGACATCAATTTTGTAATGTGACATCCTGTGATGCCACTTCCAGGTCAAAGGTCAAGTGATGTCACTTCCCTAGCTCCACCCCTTCTGGTGTCACTTCCAGCAGGGGGGTTGTCCTCTGGATGGCCATATCGGCCATCTACTCCCACCCCCTGCTCAATGCAGGACCAGCCAAGAGCATCCCTGACAAGTGTTTGTCCAGCCCACCCTTGGGCCTGTCATTCCCATTCCAGAACACTCCTGCTACACCCTGGGGCTGACATTCCTGTCCGTGGTCTCTCATTCCAGTCTCTGAACACTCCTGCTACACCCTGGGGCTGTCATTTCACTCTAGGGCCTGTCATTCCAGTTCCAGAACACTCTTGCTACCCCCAGGGGCTGTCATTCCACTCCTTGGTCTCTCATTCCATTCCCTGAACACTCCTTCTCCACCCTGGGGCTCTCATTCCATTCTTGGGCCTGTCATTCCAGTTCCAGAACACTCCTGCTACACCCTGGGGCTGTCATTCCACTCCATGATCTCTCATTCCAGTCCCTGAAGTCTCCTGCTACACTCTGGGGCTGTCATTCCACTCCGTGGTCTCTCATTCCAGTCCCTGAACACTCCTGCTCCACCCTTGGGCTCTCACTCCACTCCGCGGTTTCTCATTCCAGTCCCTGAACACTCCTACTCCACCCTGGGACTGTCATTCCACTCCATGATCTCTCACTCCAGTCCCTGAAGTCTCCTGCTACACCCTGGGACTGTCATTCCACTCTGTGGTCTCTCATTTCAGTCCCTGAACACTCCTGCTCCACCCTGGGGCTCTCACTCCACTCTGTGGTCTCTCATTTCAGTCCCTGAACACTCCACTCCATGGTCTCTCATTCCATTCCCAGAGTAGTTTATTTGGGCCCAGATACCCTAATGGAAAATCCATTCCACATTTTTATTGCAACTCTCCTTGTACTGTAATGTATTTCAATGGACCCCATGCAAGTCAATTGGTATTCCTGGCTCCCATTGTTTCCAATGGGCCTTCAAGGGTTTCCCACTGTTTCCAATGGGCAATCCTGTCCTTCCTTTTAGTACATCCACAGAAAATAACCCTAGACACCCGACCCTTCTGTTTTTTTGATAAGGACAATTTGAGGGCAAGGGCTGGGGGGGGGAGGCATGTTGCAGCCTGAGACTAGAGCAGGAAAGTCCCAAGAGCAACCACCCCTCCCTAAAACAGAGGAGTGGAAGAGATCCAGAAAAAGCTTGCAGGGGAAGGGGGCGCCCAGCAGAGAAAGACAGGATTCACTGCACCAAGGCTTGAGAAGGGAGACTGGACAAAGGGCGTGCGTCTCTCCCTTCCCTCGCTGCTCTTGGGAGGCTGGGCTGGCGGGCCCAGTGACACAGTCGAAGCTGCCTTGGAGTGCTCCAACATATCATCCACGCCGTTCTTCTGGCACGCCAGCATGGGGGGGGGGCGGCACTCAGCGAGGAGGAGGGGATGGTTGCCTGCTGCTTGGGACTCACCTCGGTCTGCCAGCATCGGCTTGGGAGGAATGCAGGCAGCACACAAGCAGATCGCCCGCCAAAGGAGGGATGCCGGGAGTGGGCAGTGCTAAGGAGGCGAGGCGAGTAGCGGACCACACTCTTTGAAGGCAGATGTGCCTGCCGACGGTCAGAGACCTGGGGCGCTCTAGCCTTCATCTCTATGGCTGCTGCTAGAGCGGCCCCCACCAGCCAATTCTTAAAAAGCGGGGGTGGGGGATCTCAAATCTGGGGACCCCCGCCCTAACGGGGGAGTTGGCAAGCCTAGACCTAGTGACACCAGCTCTGGAGATTGTGGGCACAAACAAATAGTGCAATCTGTTTTAAATTATTGTTCTTAACTGTTTTAATGTGATTATTAATGCATTTCTATTGTATTACTGTATTTATATATTGTGATGCCGAATGGCCCTGTGATCCACCCTGAGCCTACTTGTGGGGAGGACAGAATATAAATCTGAGAAATAAATAATTCTGGTAGAACATTGATATAGATGAGAATGTGTAGAAGAAGAAATTTTCCCTTGGAGGTTTCTTTGAGTGAATAATATAAATAAAATTTATAGCAGAATTTATTTGAGAGACGAGTTCAAGTCATGTTCATCTTCTTCCCTGGGCTTCTGAATGAACACAGTTTGAATTTGAATACATAATGTCTCTATATCTCCTCAATTACTTTAAATGAATGGTCCTCCAAACCTGCAGTTCCATGGAAGTAAGCATTCTTTGTTTCTGAATTTTGGCTTCAATGATCTAATGCATATATGAAGTGCCTAGATTCATAGTAATTTCCCACATTCATTTGCACACAACCATTAGTTTCCTCTATTAAAATTAATTGGGACTCCCCACATGCACAACATCTTTATTTGTATTCAGTGCAAGTTTTCTAGTTCTGAGGGTCATGCTATTAATTGGTTTATTACTGCTACTAGAAACTTAGACAAAATCTGTAGTTGTGAGCAATGCTTCCTCTAAGCTGTGGAGTCTTTTGAGCAAAAATTCTACTTTGTGAGCTACCAGCATTAAAGTTGTGAGCAGGCAATTTGGATACTGCATAAATTAGTTTGCACTGGAGCCATCCTTCTGTCGGGAGGTCGCTGGCAGAGACCCCCCGACTACGCAGGCGCAGTCCCCCTTAGCACCAGAGGACTTACCCAAGATAGTCAACGACCCTTTAGGGGAGGACCCGGGTTCCTCGAGAGACAACCCAAGCGGGGAAGTAGCTCAGTTAAAGGAGGAAGACAAGGGAAAGGAATATATTGGGGATCAAGACAGGGGTGTGATAGGAGAGAGGAGGGGTGGCAGGACGCCTAAAGCAGGGACCTGTACACAAGGAATACGAGACTGGTGTGGGCACTTTAAGGAATGGGTGTGGGGAGGTCAGTGGAATGACAAACTCATTGTAAAAGAAAATAAAGAAAAGAACAGGTGACCTCGAGGACGAATGATGGGGAGATACGATGATTAGGAGCCAAGTGAATATAACTGGGCTCTACAATCGACTCCCCATGGGTGACAGACGCGAGAGAGAGGAAATATGTCAAACCCATCACTGAGAGGAAACCTAGTTCTGATTTTCTAAATGAGGTTGTCACCCTGGCTGACCCTCGCAGTCCGCTCTCGGCTGGAGTCCATAGAGAGGCTGACAAATTGGTGAGCGAAGAGAAAAATGTGTGAGCCAGAGGCTAAAAAACTGTGAGCTAGCTCACACTAACTCAGCTTAGAGGGAACACTGGTTGTGAGAATCATAGAAAATGTTGAATGACCACACAAAAGAGCCACAGAGCACATGAGTTTATGGCAAACTGATCAAACTTCATCAAGGTTATTTGAATTAATCTTTTTTCAAGAAAGTTACTACCTTGCTGGATTAGGGCAGCTGCAGCCCGACTCTGGGAGGGAAGGGGTTTAAAGTTTAACCACCCATAGGGTATAATGGAGCTGAATATATTCAGGTTTCACAAATACTAACCCGAATATCAGTACAATACCAATACTGGTGTTCGAGGATACTGGTATTCGGGAAATATTCAGAATACCAAACATTTTTGGGTCCCAAACACCCGAATCTCTATAGACCCTTTTTTCCCTTGCATACCCATAAGTCTTAGTAGACCATACACTGAGCATGAGTCAGCAGTGTGATGTGGTCACTAAAAAGGCAAATGTGATTTTGGGCTATATCAACAGAAGTATAGTGTCCAGAACACATGAAGGGTTGGTATCGCTTTACTCTGCTCTGGTTAGACCTCACCTAGAGTATTGTGTTCAGTTTCGGGCACCATAATTTAAGAAGGATATAGACAAGCTGGAACATGTCCAGAGGAGGGCAACGAAGATGGTGAGGGGTCTGGAGACCAAGTCCTATGAGGAAAGGTTGAAGGAGCTTGGTGTGTTTAGCCTGGAGAGGAGACAACTGAGAGGTGATATGATAACTAGGGATGGGCACAGACCGAAACCTGAGCCAAAGCCCTGGCCGGACTTTGCCTGGTTCTGGCTTGTGAACCAAGGTTTGGGCTCACAAACCTCAGTTTGCAAATGGTGCTTTCCCCTGAACACTCACTGAGCTTCTGCTTGGTTCGGTTTGGGGTTCAGCCCCCCACCACAATGTGCGCATAGCACGTTGCTTGCATCACTTGCAGGTGACATGGGTGTGCCTGGGGCAGGGACTGATGTAACCTAGAATTGACGTAAGTACATTGGGGGCAATGCACTTGTGCCATTTCCGGGTGACATGGGTGCACCAGGGATGGGGACCCAGTGCCACACGAACCAGTTCAGTTTGGGTGTTTTTTTTGCTTAGGGGTTTGGTTTGGGATTGTTTGGGGCTGTCTGGCTTGTGAGCCCCAAAGTGGGTTTTCCTGGTCTGTGCCCACCCCTAATAACCATAATCAAGAACCTGAAGGACTGTCATATAGAGGA